>NC_068289.1:16584631-16655131 GCF_025860055.1 Xyrauchen texanus | reverse complement strand
CAAAACAGCAAGAAGGAAAAAGTGAATATGAAGATGAATCTGTACACAAACATGAAGGAGCACAGAGGGTGAATGAAGATAAACAAAGTGAATCAGACAAAAACGCTAAATGTTCTGAAGATAATGAAGAGAGCATATCTGGTAAGTACACAAACAAATGTAGGCTGAACATTTGCAGTGTGTTGTGGGGGCTTTGATTTGTCTTGATGTTTTACTGCAATTCAAACTTCCTGGTAACTTTTATGACTCCAGTATTTTTTCATTCATGACATTTACAGAACGAGGTTTGAATTATTGTTTACCAAATTTTTATTTCACAACTATAGAAAGAAAAACTTTTAACTCCTGTAAACTGAATCATCTACAGTGGCAGTGCATCACTTTTAGTAGCAGTGCAAGTTTGTTAATCACTTCTAGAGTAATTGGTTACAATTACCAGAATAAGGCTGCTGATCTTAGGCATTATGTGAGCTGCTTGAAAGTGAATTGTGATTTGTAAATGATGTAATGTTGTAAATTAATAGTCTGTTCCAGATTTAGTGCATGTCCCCTTGTTCTGGTGAAATACTATATGCCATGTTTTAAATATGCATTAACAGTAAATGTAGGAGAGAATGAATGATACGTGCATTACACAAAAGTTAACTTCTCTGAGAGATTCTTTTTTTTTTAACACCAGCAAATCAGGAAACTATGTCTTCAATTTGTGTCTGTTCTTTACAAATCTGCTCCAAATCGTTTTGCTAAAAATGTATGTTCTCAAGTTGTAAACTTTTAAGTAATACCAAGCTATAGAAAGACTTTATCAAATGTTTTATTATGTTTCAGGAGTGTTGGTTATTCAAGTTTTTGAGGCGTTACAGACATTACATCAGATATTAGCATAATTAATTCGGATTCAAAATAATGTCCAGCATCATCCAATCACTGCCAACCATGTTAAAATAAAATTATACATTAGTCCCATGTCTACCAAACTTGTTGAGTGGTCCAAACATCATCTGCAGTCTGAAACTTAACTTTAAATAGGAAGTTTGGATTGAATGCACTTAGCTGCATAGAGAGCTTGCTCCCTTGCTCCCTATTTAGTGAATTACTTAACCTCCATTGTGCCGTCTGTCTGCACTGGTCTTGGAACAGTTCGAAATGCACCTTATTTTCATCCTAACTCTGTATACAGCCTCTAAAAGCAACATTTTCCAGATGTTCTATGCATCCATTGATTCTCAATGTGAAAGTGCATAGTAAATAGAGGATATTTTAACCTGAAACTGAGCCAAAAGTCCACAAATATGCTCATTGTGTTTAACAAGCGTGCCTTTTCAGCGATAAATCACTCAAATTTTAAAAATGGCATATTGGATGAAACTAGAGATGAAACTTTTGACTCAGAGGTTTCAATGTAAAAACTTAATAAGGTTTCTTTCCAGATGTAGTTTTATTGGTGTTTCTCCCAAAGACAAACTCCGCTGTGATCGGCACCATGTTGTTTTGTCACACAATTCCATCGTCGAAAGTTTTACTCTTTTCTGACAGCACAGAGTCTCCTGAACTGAGATCAGTCAGATTAAATGAAATTATGCATTGTGTATAGTGAAGCCAAAATACAATGTCCATGCATGTGGACCTGAGGTCGCTACAAGTTTAATGCAGTCTTGTGCATTTAAATGATGCATGTCACAACAATCAGAAAATTGATAGAAAGAACTTGTCTGATTATTTTTATTTGTGATGGTTTCCTATGCTCTTAGTTTCCCCTAATGCGTCCTTGCATCTTTTACCATGCTGTCATTTCATGTTGTTTATTTATTTTTTTAAACTGAAGATGTTAACCAGAGCAAAAATCATGATGTAGAGCAAAACAGCAAGAAGGAAAAAAGTGAATATGAAGATGAATCTGTACACAAACATGAAGGAGCACAGAGGGTGAATGAAGATAAACAAAGTGAATCAGACAAAAACGCTAAATGTTCTGAAGATAATGAAGAGAGCATATCTGGTAAGTACACAAACAAATGTGAGCTGAACATTTGCAGTGTGTTAGTGGGGCTTTGATTTGTCTTGATGTTTTACTGCAATTCAAACTTCCTGGTAACTTTTATGACTCCAGTATTTTTTCATTCATGACATTTACAGAACGAGGTTTGAATTATTGTTTACCAAATTTTATTTCACAACTATAGAAAGAAAAACTTTTAACTCCTGTAAACTGAATCATCTACAGCGGCAGTGCATCACTTTTAGTAGCAGTGCAAGTTTGTTAATCACTTCTAGAGTAATTGGTTACAATTACCAGAATAAGGCTGCTGATCTTAGGCATTATGTGAGCTGCTTGAAAGTGAATTGTGATTTGTAAATGATGTAATGTTGTAAATTAATAGTCTGTTCCAGATTTAGTGCATGTCCCCTTGTTCTGGTGAAATACTATATGCCATGTTTTAAATATGCATTAACAGTAAATGTAGGAGAGAATGAATGATACGTGCATTACACAAAAGTTAACTTCTCTGAGAGATTCTTTTTTTTTTAACACCAGCAAATCAGGAAACTATGTCTTCAATTTGTGTCTGTTCTTTACAAATCTGCTCCAAATCGTTTTGCTAAAAATGTATGTTCTCAAGTTGTAAACTTTTAAGTAATACCAAGCTATAGAAAGACTTTATCAAATGTTTTATTATGTTTCAGGAGTGTTGGTTATTCAAGTTTTTGAGACGTTACAGACATTACATCAGATATTAGCATAATTAATTCGGATTCAAAATAATGTCCAGCATCATCCAATCACTGCCAACCATGTTAAAATAAAATTATACATTAGTCCCATGTCTACCAAACTTGTTGAGTGGTCCAAACATCATCTGCAGTCTGAAACTTAACTTTAAATAGGAAGTTTGGATTGAATGCACTTAGCTGCATAGAGAGCTTGCTCCCTTGCTCCCTATTTAGTGAATTACTTAACCTCCATTGTGCCGTCTGTCTGCACTGGTCTTGGAACAGTTCGAAATGCACCTTATTTTCATCCTAACTCTGTATACAGCCTCTAAAAGCAACATTTTCCAGATGTTCTATGCATCCATTGATTCTCAATGTGAAAGTGCATAGTAAATAGAGGATATTTTAACCTGAAACTGAGCCAAAAGTCCACAAATATGCTCATTGTGTTTAACAGCGTGCCTTTTCAGCGATAAATCACTCAAATTTTAAAAATGGCATATTGGATGAAACTAGAGATGAAACTTTTGACTCAGAGGTTTCAATGTAAAAACTTAATAAGGTTTCTTTCCAGATGTAGTTTTATTGGTGTTTCTCCCAAAGACAAACTCCGCTGTGATCGGCACCATGTTGTTTTGTCACACAATTCCATGCGCCGAAAGTTTTACTCTTTTCTGACAGCACAGAGTCTCCTGAACTGAGATCAGTCAGATTAAATGAAATTATGCATTGTGTATAGTGAAGCCAAAATACAATGTCCATGCATGTGGACGCAGGGTCGCACAAGTTTAATGCAGTCTTGTGCATTTAAATGATGCATGTCACAACAATCAGAAAATTGATAGAAAGAACTTGTCTGATTATTTTTATTTGTGATGGTTTCCTATGCTCTTAGTTTCCCCTAATGCGTCCTTGCATCTTTTACCATGCTGTCATTTCATGTTGTTTATTTATTTTTTAAACTGAAGATGTTAACCAGAGCAAAAATCATGATGTAGAGCAAAACAGCAAGAAGGAAAAAAGTGAATATGAAGATGAATCTGTACACAAACATGAAGGAGCACAGAGGGTGAATGAAGATAAACAAAGTGAATCAGACAAAAACGCTAAATGTTCTGAAGATAATGAAGAGAGCATATCTGGTAAGTACACAAACAAATGTGAGCTGAACATTTGCAGTGTGTTGTGGGGGCTTTGATTTGTCTTGATGTTTTACTGCAATTCAAACTTCCTGGTAACTTTTATGACTCCAGTATTTTTTCATTCATGACATTTACAGAACGAGGTTTGAATTATTGTTTACCAAATTTTATTTCACAACTATAGAAAGAAAAACTTTTAACTCCTGTAAACTGAATCATCTACAGCGGCAGTGCATCACTTTTAGTAGCAGTGCAAGTTTGTTAATCACTTCTAGAGTAATTGGTTACAATTACCAGAATAAGGCTGCTGATCTTAGGCATTATGTGAGCTGCTTGAAAGTGAATTGTGATTTGTAAATGATGTAATGTTGTAAATTAATAGTCTGTTCCAGATTTAGTGCATGTCCCCTTGTTCTGGTGAAATACTATATGCCATGTTTTAAATATGCATTAACAGTAAATGTAGGAGAGAATGAATGATACGTGCATTACACAAAAGTTAACTTCTCTGAGAGATTCTTTTTTTTTTAACACCAGCAAATCAGGAAACTATGTCTTCAATTTGTGTCTGTTCTTTACAAATCTGCTCCAAATCGTTTTGCTAAAAATGTATGTTCTCAAGTTGTAAACTTTTAAGTAATACCAAGCTATAGAAAGACTTTATCAAATGTTTTATTATGTTTCAGGAGTGTTGGTTATTCAAGTTTTTGAGACGTTACAGACATTACATCAGATATTAGCATAATTAATTCGATTCAAAATAATGTCCAGCATCATCCAATCACTGCCAACCATGTTAAAATAAAATTATACATTAGTCCCATGTCTACCAAACTTGTTGAGTGGTCCAAACATCATCTGCAGTCTGAAACTTAACTTTAAATAGGAAGTTTGGATTGAATGCACTTAGCTGCATAGAGAGCTTGCTCCCTTGCTCCCTATTTAGTGAATTACTTAACCTCCATTGTGCCGTCTGTCTGCACTGGTCTTGGAACAGTTCGAAATGCACCTTATTTTCATCCTAACTCTGTATACAGCCTCTAAAAGCAACATTTTCCAGATGTTCTATGCATCCATTGATTCTCAATGTGAAAGTGCATAGTAAATAGAGGATATTTTAACCGAAACTGAGCCAAAAGTCCACAAATATGCTCATTGTGTTTAACAAGCGTGCCTTTTCGCGATAAATCACTCAAATTTTAAAAATGGCATATTGGATGAAACTAGAGATGAAACTTTTGACTCAGAGGTTTCAATGTAAAAACTTAATAAGGTTTCTTTCCAGATGTAGTTTTATTGGTGTTTCTCCCAAAGACAAACTCCGCTGTGATCGGCACCATGTTGTTTTGTCACACAATTCCATGCGTCGAAAGTTTTACTCTTTTCTGACAGCACAGAGTCTCCTGAACTGAGATCAGTCAGATTAAATGAAATTATGCATTGTGTATAGTGAAGCCAAAATACAATGTCCATGCATGTGGACGCGGGGTCGCACAAGTTTAATGCAGTCTTGTGCATTTAAATGATGCATGTCACAACAATCAGAAAATTGATAGAAAGAACTTGTCTGATTATTTTTATTTGTGATGGTTTCCTATGCTCTTAGTTTCCCCCTAATGCGTCCTTGCATCTTTTACCATGCTGTCATTTCATGTTGTTTATTTATTTTTTTAAACTGAAGATGTTAACCAGAGCAAAAATCATGATGTAGAGCAAAACAGCAAGAAGGAAAAAAGTGAATATGAAGATGAATCTGTACACAAACATGAAGGAGCACAGAGGGTGAATGAAGATAAACAAAGTGAATCAGACAAAAACGCTAAATGTTCTGAAGATAATGAAGAGAGCATATCTGGTAAGTACACAAACAAATGTGAGCTGAACATTTGCAGTGTGTTGTGGGGGCTTTGATTTGTCTTGATGTTTTACTGCAATTCAAACTTCCTGGTAACTTTTATGACTCCAGTATTTTTTCATTCATGACATTTACAGAACGAGGTTTGAATTATTGTTTACCAAATTTTATTTCACAACTATAGAAAGAAAAACTTTTAACTCCTGTAAACTGAATCATCTACAGCGGCAGTGCATCACTTTTAGTAGCAGTGCAAGTTTGTTAATCACTTCTAGAGTAATTGGTTACAATTACCAGAATAAGGCTGCTGATCTTAGGCATTATGTGAGCTGCTTGAAAGTGAATTGTGATTTGTAAATGATGTAATGTTGTAAATTAATAGTCTGTTCCAGATTTAGTGCATGTCCCTTGTTCTGGTGAAATACTATATGCCATGTTTTAAATATGCATTAACAGTAAATGTAGGAGAGAATGAATGATACGTGCATTACACAAAAGTTAACTTCTCTGAGAGATTCTTTTTTTTTTAACACCAGCAAATCAGGAAACTATGTCTTCAATTTGTGTCTGTTCTTTACAAATCTGCTCCAAATCGTTTTGCTAAAATGTATGTTCTCAAGTTGTAAACTTTTAAGTAATACCAAGCTATAGAAAGACTTTATCAAATGTTTTATTATGTTTCAGGAGTGTTGGTTATTCAAGTTTTTGAGACGTTACAGACATTACATCAGATATTAGCATAATTAATTCGGATTCAAAATAATGTCCAGCATCATCCAATCACTGCCAACCATGTTAAAATAAAATTATACATTAGTCCCATGTCTACCAAACTTGTTGAGTGGTCCAAACATCATCTGCAGTCTGAAACTTAACTTTAAATAGGAAGTTTGGATTGAATGCACTTAGCTGCATAGAGAGCTTGCTCCCTTGCTCCCTATTTAGTGAATTACTTAACCTCCATTGTGCCGTCTGTCTGCACTGGTCTTGGAACAGTTCGAAATGCACCTTATTTTCATCCTAACTCTGTATACAGCCTCTAAAAGCAACATTTTCCAGATGTTCTATGCATCCATTGATTCTCAATGTGAAAGTGCATAGTAAATAGAGGATATTTTAACCGAAACTGAGCCAAAAGTCCACAAATATGCTCATTGTGTTTAACAGCGTGCCTTTTCGCGATAAATCACTCAAATTTTAAAAATGGCATATTGGATGAAACTAGAGATGAAACTTTTGACTCAGAGGTTTCAATGTAAAAACTTAATAAGGTTTCTTTCCAGATGTAGTTTTATTGGTGTTTCTCCCAAAGACAAACTCCGCTGTGATCGGCACCATGTTGTTTTGTCACACAATTCCATGCGTCGAAAGTTTTACTCTTTTCTGACAGCACAGAGTCTCCTGAACTGAGATCAGTCAGATTAAATGAAATTATGCATTGTGTATAGTGAAGCCAAAATACAATGTCCATGCATGTGGACGCTGGGTCGCACAAGTTTAATGCAGTCTTGTGCATTTAAATGATGCATGTCACAACAATCAGAAAATTGATAGAAAGAACTTGTCTGATTATTTTTATTTGTGATGGTTTCCTATGCTCTTAGTTTCCCCTAATGCGTCCTTGCATCTTTTACCATGCTGTCATTTCATGTTGTTTATTTATTTTTTTAAACTGAAGATGTTAACCAGAGCAAAAATCATGATGTAGAGCAAAACAGCAAGAAGGAAAAAAGTGAATATGAAGATGAATCTGTACACAAACATGAAGGAGCACAGAGGGTGAATGAAGATAAACAAAGTGAATCAGACAAAAACGCTAAATGTTCTGAAGATAATGAAGAGAGCATATCTGGTAAGTACACAAACAAATGTGAGCTGAACATTTGCAGTGTGTTGTGGGGCTTTGATTTGTCTTGATGTTTTACTGCAATTCAAACTTCCTGGTAACTTTTATGACTCCAGTATTTTTTCATTCATGACATTTACAGAACGAGGTTTGAATTATTGTTTACCAAATTTTATTTCACAACTATAGAAAGAAAAACTTTTAACTCCTTTAAACTGAATCATCTACAGCGGCAGTGCATCACTTTTAGTAGCAGTGCAATTTTGTTAATCACTTCTAGAGTATTTGGTTACAATTACCAGAATATGGCTGCTGATCTTAGGCATTATGTGAGCTGCTTGAAAGTGAATTGTGATTTATAAATGATGTAATGTTGTAAATTAATAGTCTGTTCCAGATTTAGTGCATGTCCCCTTGTTCTGGTGAAATACTATATGCCATGTTTTAAATATATATTAACAGTAAATGTAGGAGAGAATGAATGATACGTGCATTTCACAAAAGTTAACTTCTCTGAGAGATTCTTTTTTTTTTTTAACACCAGCAAATCAGGAAACTATGTCTTCAATTTGTGTCTGTTCTTTACAAATCTGCTCCAAATCGTTTTGCTAAAAATGTATGTTCACAAGTTGTAAACTTTTAAGTAATACCAAGCTATAGAAAGACTTTATCAAATTTTTTATTATGTTTCAGGAGTGTTGGTTATTCAAGTTTTTGAGACGTTACAGACATTACATCAGAAATTAGCATAATTAATTCGGATTCAAAGTAATGTCCAGCATCATCCAATCACTGCCAACCATGTTAAAATAAAATTATACATTAGTCCCATGTCTACCAAACTTGTTGAGTGGTCCAAACATCATCTGCAGTCTGAAACTTAACTTTAAATAGGAAGTTTGGATTGAATGCACTTAGCTGCATAGAGAGCTTGCTCCCTTGCTCCCTATTTAGTGAATTACTTAACCTCCATTGTGCCGTCTGTCTGCACTGGTCTTGGAACAGTTCGAAATGCACCTTATTTTCATCCTAACTCTGTATACAGCCTCTAAAAGCAACATTTTCCAGATGTTCTATGCATCCATTGATTCTCAATGTGAAAGTGCATAGTAAATAGAGGATATTTTAACCGAAACTGAGCCAAAAGTACACAAATATGCTCATTGTGTTTAACAGCGTGCCTTTTCGCGATAAATCACTCAAATTTTAAAAATGGCATATTGGATGAAACTAGAGATGAAACTTTTGACTCAGAGGTTTCAATGTAAAAACTTAATAAGGTTTCTTTCCAGATGTAGTTTTATTGGTGTTTCTCCCAAAGACAAACTCCGCTGTGATCGGCACCATGTTGTTTTGTCACACAATTCCATGCGTCGAAAGTTTTACTCTTTTCTGACAGCACAGAGTCTCCTGAACTGAGATCAGTCAGATTAAATGAAATTATGCATTGTGTATAGTGAAGCCAAAATACAATGTCCATGCATGTGGACGCTGAGTCGCACAAGTTTAATGCAGTCTTGTGCATTTAAATGATGCATGTCACAACAATCAGAAAATTGATAGAAAGAACTTGTCTGATTATTTTTATTTGTGATGGTTTCCTATGCTCTTAGTTTCCCCTAATGCGTCCTTGCATCTTTTACCATGCTGTCATTTCATGTTGTTTATTTATTTTTTAAACTGAAGATGTTAACCAGAGCAAAAGTCATGATGTAGAGCAAAACAGCAAGAAGGAAAAAAGTGAATATGAAGATGAATCTGTACACAAACATGAAGGAGCACAGAGGGTGAATGAAGATAAACAAAGTGAATCATACAAAAACGCTAAATGTTCTGAAGATAATGAAGAGAGCATATCTGGTAAGTACACAAACAAATGTGAGCTGAACATTTGCAGTGTGTTGTGGCGGCTTTGATTTGTCTTGATGTTTTACTGCAATTCAAACTTCCTGGTAACTTTTATGACTCCAGTATTTTTTCATTCATGACATTTACAGAACGGGGTTTGAATTATTGTTTACCAAATTTTATTTCACAACTATAGAAAGAAAAACTTTTAACTCCTTTAAACTGAATCATCTACAGCGGCAGTGCATCACTTTTAGTAGCAGTGCAAGTTTGTTAATCACTTCTAGAGTATTTGGTTACAATTACCAGAATAAGGCTGCTGATCTTAGGCATTATGTGAGCTGCTTGAAAGTGAATTGTGATTTGTAAATGATGTAATGTTGTAAATTAATAGTCTGTTCCAGATTTAGTGCATGTCCCCTTGTTCTGGTGAAATACTATATGCCATGTTTTAAATATGCATTAACAGTAAATGTAGGAGAGAATGAATGAAACGTGCATTACACAAAAGTTAACTTCTCTGAGAGATTCTTTTTTTTTTTTTAACACCAGCAAATCAGGAAACTATGTCTTCAATTTGTGTCTGTTCTTTACAAATCTGCTCCAAATCGTTTTGCTAAAAATGTATGTTCTCAAGTTGTAAACTTTTAAGTAATACCAAGCTATAGAAAGACTTTATCAAATGTTTTATTATGTTTCAGGAGTGTTGGTTATTCGAGTTTTTGAGACGTTACAGACATTACATCAGATATTAGCATAATTAATTCGGATTCAAAGTAATGTCCAGCATCATCCAATCACTGCCAACCATGTTAAAATAAAATTATACATTAGTCCCATGTCTACCAAACTTGTTGAGTGGTCCAAACATCATCTGCAGTCTGAAACTTAACTTTAAATAGGAAGTTTGGATTGAATGCACTTAGCTGCATAGAGAGCTTGCTCCCTTGCTCCCTATTTAGTGAATTACTTAACCGCCATTGTGCCGTCTGTCTGCACTGGTCGTGGAACAGTTCGAAATGCACCTTATTTTCATCCTAACTCTGTATACAGCCTCTAAAAGCAACATTTTCCAGATGTTCTATGCATCCATTGATTCTCAATGTGAAAGTGCATAGTAAATAGAGGATATTTTATCCGAAACTGAGCCAAAAGTCCACAAATATGCTCATTGTGTTTAACAGCGTGCCTTTTCGCGATAAATCACTCAAATTTTAAAAATGGCATATTGGATGAAACTAGAGATGAAACTTTTGACTCAGAGGTTTCAATGTAAAAACTTAATAAGGTTTCTTTCCAGATGTAGGTTTATTGGTGTTTCTCCCAAAGACAAACTCCGCTGTGATCGGCACCATGTTGTTTTGTCACACAATTCCATGCGTTGAAAGTTTTACTCTTTTCTGACAGCACAGATTCTCCTGAACTGAGATCAGTCAGATTAAATGAAATTATGCATTGTGTATAGTGAAGCCAAAATACAATGTCCATGCATGTGGACGCGGGGTCGCACAAGGTTAATGCAGTCTTGTGCATTTAAATGATGCATGTCACAACAATCAGAAAATTGATAGAAAGAACATGTCTGATTATTTTTATTTGTGATGGTTTCCTATGCTCTTAGTTTCCCCCTAATGCGACCTTGCATCTTTTACCATGCTGTCATTTCATGTTGTTTATTTTTTTTTTTCAACTGAAGATGTTAACCAGAGCAAAAGTCATGATGTAGAGCAAAACAGCAAGAAGGAAAAAAGTGAATATGAAGATGAATCTGTACACAAACATGAAGGATCAGCGAGGGTGAATGAAGATAAACAAAGTGAATCAGACAAAAATGCTAAATGTTCTGAAGATAATGAAGAGAGCATATCTGGTAAGTACACAAACAAATGTGAGCTGAACATTTGCAGTGTGTTGTGGGGGCTTTGATTTGTCTTGATGTTTTACTGCAATTCAAACTTCCTGGTAACTTTTATGACTCCAGTATGTTTTCTTTCATGACATTTACAGAACGGGGGTCTGAATTATTGTTTACCAAATTTTATTTCACAACTATAGAAAGAAAAACTTTTAACTCCTTTAAACTGAATCATCTACAGCGGCAGTGCATCACTTTTAGTAGCAGTGCAAGTTTGTTAATCACTTCTAGAGTATTTGGTTACAATTACCAGAATAAGGCTGCTGGTCTTAGGCATTATGTGAGCTGCTTGAAAGTGAATTGTGATTTATAAATGATGTAATGTTGTAAATTAGTAGTCTGTTCCAGATTTAGTGCATGTCTCCTTGTTCTGGTGAAATACTATATACCATGTTTTAAATATGCATTAACAGTAAATGTAGGAGAGAATGAATGAATTGTGCATTACACAAAAGTTAACTTCTCTGAGAAACTATGTCTTAAAATGCCCATCAACATTCAGCAGTTCATGCAAATAAATAGAATAAATTTTGCTTAAAAACATAGTAAAGATATATTAATGTTGTAGACTTGAGTTGTACAGTTGTTTTGATGATGTTTAGTTGAAAAAAAACGTCTAGGTTACGAATGTAACCTCCGTTCCCCAATGGAGGGAACGAGACGTTGTGTCGGAGAATCGAAACTAGGGGTCTCTCGAGCACCGAATATACCTCTGATCTATGATAAATGGCCAATGAGAAGTTGGCAGCTAGTATTTGCATACCCCGCCCCCGGACTAGAGTTCATTCAGGATTTTTCTGAGGAGCCGGAAATGGTCCGGCCACTACAGCGGCTCGGCTCAGCGACGTGGCCGGGAAAGACACAACGTCTCGTTCCCTCCATTGGGGAACGGAGGTTACATTCGTAACCTAGACGTTCCCCTTCTGTCGCTCTCTCCACGTTGTGTCGGAGAAGCGACACTAGGGGTCCAATTTAAATTACGCCATGCGCTGAGCCGTGTACGTGGTCTGACACAGGAGTGGGCAGGTGTTTTTTACATGTCAGACGACCAGCTGTATCAGACTACACGTACCCTTCCCCAATAAAACACAAAAGTCGTCGGAATCCTTTTGGTTACCCTGACAGGGGAACAAGGTGATGCTTGCCAACCTGGGAACGGGCCAAGCCTGGCTGGGCCTCTTTTCTCTCTATGTTTCTCGCATAGAGCAATAGTGCCTTACACGCACTGAGGGAAGGGGGTCTTACCCAATTTCCTATTCTTTCAGGGAAAAAAAGACCCTGCGGAGACCAGGCCTCAGCGAGGGGGGAGTTGCTACACACGGCGACCGGAGGGCAGCCGAAACTTACCCAAGGAAAATGCGGGTCCGCTCGTAAGGGGACCGTATCGCGGAAAATACACACAGGGGGAGTCCGCGTAGGAGTCCTCACCCTGTGGAGCACCTATTCCAGTACAGGGTAGATTTGAGTACCCGCAGTGGATTGGGTCGGCAAGTTCCTCTGCAGAACTGCGGACCCATGAGGGCTAGGGAGGAATCGACCAGGGATTCGAGTTGAGTGGAATCTCCTGGGAAAAAAGATGCACAGTTTTACCTCAAGCGAGGGAAAGGGCGCTATATGCAAGCGATTCACCCGGCCAGCCCATCAGCATGTTACCGAGTTCTACTGGCTCGGACCTGAGAAAACACGGGATGAAACTGACTCAACCCTGAGATTGTAGTATCTCGTAAAGGTGTTGGGTGTCTAAGCCAATGAAATGGCATCTACTACCCAGTGGGAAAGCCTCTGTTTGGAGACAGCGGTTCCTTTCCACTGTCCCCCAAAGCATACAAAGAGCTGCTCAGAGTGTCTAAAACTCTGCGTGCGGTCCAGATAGGTACGCAAAGCACGTACCGGACACAGCAACGACGGGCTGGGTCTGCCTCCTCCCGGGGCAGCGCTTGCAGGTTCACTACCTGGTCTCAAAAGGGCGTGGTAGCAACCTTGGGCACGTAGCCCGGTGGCAGTCAAAGGATCACAAGAGTGTCTGCCGGACCGAACTCCAGGCAAGTGTCGCTGACAGAGAACGCTTGCAGATCCCCGACCCTCTTGATGGAGGCAAGCGCGATCAGCAGGTTAAGAGAGAGGGCCCTGAGTCCAACTGATTCTAGCGGCTCAAAGGGAGGTCTCTGGAGGCCCACGTGGACTACCGAGGGGTCCCAGGAGGGGAACAGGCTTGGCCGGGAGGGATTTAACCTCCGGGCACCTCTTAGGAACCTGATGATTAAGTCGTGCTTACCAAGGGACTTGCCGTCTACTGCGTCGTGGTGGGCCGCGATAGCAGCAACATACACCTTCAAGGTGGACGGGGACAGCCTCCCCTCCAACCTCTCCTGCAGGAACAGGAGCACTGACCTAACTGCGCACCTCTGTGGGTCTTCAGCCCGGGAAGAACACCAATTTGCGAACAAGCGTCACTTCAGGGCGTAGAGCTGCCTGGAGAAAGGGGCTCTGGCTTGGTTGATCGTGTCTACGACAGTAGGTGTTAGGCCAGCTAGATCTTCCGCGTCCCGTCCAGGGACCAGACGTGGAGTTTCCAGAGGTCTGGATGCGGATGCCAGAGCATGCCCTGCCCCTGAGATAGAAGGTCCTTCCTCAGGGGATTTCGCCAGGGAGGGGCTGTAGCGAGGAGTACGAGGTCCGAGGACCAGGCCCGGGTGGGCCAGTATGGAACCACTAGTGTGACTTGCTCCTCGTCCTCCCTGACCTTGCACAGCACCTGTGCAAGAAGGCTCACTGGGGGAAATGCGTACTTGCGCAGCCCCGTGGGCCAGCTGTGTGCCAGCACGTCTGCCCTGAGGGGAGCCTCTGTTCGGCCATACCAGAGCAGGCAGTGGGAGGTCTGTCGGGAGGCAAGCAAGTCTACCTGGGCCTTGCCGAATCGTTCCCAAATCAGCTGGACCGACTGGGGGTGAAGCCTCCACTCTCCACTGGGCAAGAGTTGTCGTGACAGTGCGTCCGCTACCACATTGAGTTTGCCGGGGATGAGACCTGAGTCGCTGCTGGCTCCAAAGGAGGAGACGACGGGCGAGTCGTGACATGTGGCGGGAGCGTACACCGCCTTGGCGATTTATGTACGCTACCGCAGTGGTGCTGTCTGACCTGATTAGGACATGTTTGTCTTGAATCAACGGGAGGAACTGTCGCAGGGCAAAGAAAACAGTCAACAACTCTAGGCAATTGATATGCCAGCGCAGCGGGGCCCCTCTCCAAAGGCCTTTTGCAAATGGCGCCCCAACCCAATTTGGAGGCACCGGTGGTGACCAGGACGCGTCGGGACACCTGCTGCAGGGGCACTCCTGCCCGTAGAAAGCAGAGGTCTGTCCAGGGTTTGAGTGTTTGGCGGCATGCAGGGGTGATTATCACACGGTGCGTGCCGTGGCGCCATGCTCGTCTCGGGACTCGAGTCTGAAGCCAGTGCTGAAGCGGTCTCATATGGATCAACCCCAGCGGCCTGACTGCGGTGGATGATGCTATATGCCCCAGGAGCCTCTGGAAGAGTTTTAGAGGGACCGTTGTGCCTGGCTTGAACTTTGCGAGGCATTTCAGCACCGACTGTGCACGCTCGTTGGTGAGACGTGCAGACATTGAGACTGAGTCTAACTCCATGCCGAGAAAGGAGATGCTCTGAACCGGAGTGAGCTTGCTCTTTTCTCGGTTGACCTGAAGCCCCAAGCGGCTGAGGTGTTTAAGCACCTGGTCTCTGTGAGCGCATAGTAACTCTAGGGAGTGGGCCAGTATGAGACAGTCGTCAAGGTAGTTGAGTATGCGGATGCCGGCTTCTCGGAGCGGGGCAAGGGCTGCCTCTGCAACTTACGTGAAGATGCGAGGGGACAGAGACATGCCGAAGGGGAGGACTTTGTACTGAAACGCCTGGCCGTCGAACGCGAACCGTAGGAAGGGTTGGTGTTGCGGCAGAATTGAGACGTGGAAGTACGCGTCCTTCAGGTCTACCGCTGCGAACCAATCTAGGTGCCGGACGCATGTTAAGATACACTTTTGCGTGAGCATTTTGAACGTGAGTTTGAGCAGTGCTCGGTTGAAAACTCGCAAGTCCAAGATTGGTCGTAAGCCGCCGCCTTTCTTGGGTACAACGAAGTAAGGGCTGTAGAGACCCTTCTCCATTTTGGTTGGGGGGACAGGCCCTATCACGTCTTTGCACAGGGATTTGGCATGTTTGCCATCTACTGCGGAAACGGACGCCCACGAAGGGGGGGGCGGGGCCTGGCGAACTGAATTGCGTAACTGAGTCAAATGGTCCGGTACAGCCAGCGTGACGGGTTGGGCAGTGAAAGCCACGCCTCCAAACTCCTTCCTGGGGATACCAAGGGGACGAGTATTTTGGACGTACCCGGTGGGGGCTTCACAGCGGGGCGAAGCAGGTAGTGTGGTGTCGGGAGGCAAGGGTGCGTCCCGAGGCTTTGGTGCTGAGAACAAACTAAAAGCACTTACCTTGTGCTTTTAGTTTGGGGGCGGGTTCGTGACTGGAGCAGGAGGTCTGGTTGCAGGCGTCCTCTAGACTCGTCAGAACCGGCCGGCCGGGGGACAGTCGTGGGGCTGAAGGTGGACTGTGGCCACGTCCAGCATGCCGGGACTGTTGAGGCCTGGCGGCAGAGTGCCGTGAGAATGGCATTTGCTGGCCAGGTGACCCAGAGGCAAAAAAGGAAATAGCTCTATTATTGAGAATGTGAGTACGGCCAAATGAAATGAATTCAACAAAAGATTCTCCTCCCGGCCCCCCACCGGGGGACGGAGTGGTCTTACCAGCTCCGGAGCTAACAACTCGGTCTCTGGGGCGCCTGGAAGCCTTCCGGGTCCTCGAGGGGGTCCGTGAGATGAGGGGGTCGTCCATCTTCTGCGGGGAGCTTGACGCCGGGGCTGAGAGCTGGGCCCATGCTTGTTGAGGCGGAGCACCGCTTTTCTTTCTTTCTTGCAGTTCCTGCGGCACGTCAAGAACAGGACTACCCAAGTGCAAATTTTGGAGTGCCTTGGCCCAGTGGACTTGCTGGAGGGGGCCATGGTGTGCAGGGGGGGAGTGATCTGGGACCGCTCTACCGCCGAAGGTAGTGAGAGTGGAGGAGCAAGGAAGCTTGGCTTGCTCAGCTCGTCATGCACGTCCGGGAAGAAAGGAACCGGGAGGGGGTGCGTGGCTGTGAGCGGAGCACATGCCTGTGGAACCAATCAAACAGCCTTGAGGGGGAGGGGGACGGGATTTTCCGATCCAACCTCACGTTCGCGGTACCCAGGGAAGCATATCGGACCTCTGTGCATCAGGCTCAGACTGGGTGCGCAGACCCGAAGGTGGCGGCGCAGACGAGCCATCAACATCAGACGCCGCTGTAACGCTCTCCGAAGTGGCTTTCTCTCATGACAAAAGAAAGCCTACGACCGCAATGCTGCCTCGGCTATGCTCTCGCACTGAGAACATAACCCACTGGAGAGAAAATCGCTCATCCCAAGCTCGGACGGAAGCCAGCAAGCGTGCCAGGGAGGCGGGTAGTTCGCTGGGATTTACCCGGCGAACACAGCCCATCATTGTCCCCAAATCGCCTCCATCGCCCACGGCGCCTGCCTCAATCCCGTGGGAAAGAGGCAAGGCGCGGGGGGCGGCTGAAGTGGCTTTCTCTCATGACAAAAGAAAGCCTACGACCGCAATGCTGTTATGGCTAAGTTCTCGCCCTGAAAACATATACCATTCATAAAAACGCTGCCTGCGTGTAATCGCAGCCCAGGTACGCCAGGCAGCTTTTATGACCGTCGGAGGTGGGGAGAAATCAACCGCATCCAGAAACTACACAGAGGTGGAAACACGTCTTTAAAAAGACGCGTCCTGAAAAGGACGTTCAAAGCCGCTGTGTATTGCTCTTTTAGAGAAAATCACTCTTTTAAACAATTCTCTTAGAGTTTGGGTTTCTGCACTGTCGAAGTGCCCAGGGGCAATTGCACTGCCGTGCAAGAAGGAGAAATCGCCGCTGTATTGCGCCATCAATCCAACAGCATGCAGAGCGTCAGAAGAATACAGGAACCGGTGTGATCTCACGCGAACAGCATGCACAACCATCGGCTCCGAAGAAAATTTCTGAATGAACTCTAGTATTTGCCTCGCCTTTGTACCAGTATGTCCGGGGGCGGGGTATGCAAATACTAGCTGCCAACTTCTCATTGGCCTTTTTTCATAGATCAGAGGTATATTCGGTGCTCAAGGGAGACCCCTAGTGTCGCTTCTCCGACACAACGTGGAGAGAGCGACAGAAGGGGAAACAAATATACACTGGTTTCACTACCAAGTTGTATTGAGCAGTGTTACAGGAAATTCATACAAATTACTAGTTATTCTCACAATAAATGTTCATATGAAGTTTATATTATGTTATATTTCAATACAAGTTCACAGAAATGTTCATAAAAAATATGTCTTCACATCTAGTTTTTATGTAGTTAATGTATATTTTGAAATGTCAAATAATTTCTACATTTTATTACTTCTAAAAAAATTGCATATTACATAATATCTTTTATATTTGTCAGTTATCAGCCCAAACTTATTAATATTTTTACATGCATGAACAGTAAAGAAGATGACAATGACTTACAATATTGTTTTTAATGAAAACCATCAGGTTATGAATGACTTATAAGCTTAAATTCCACCGGGTCAAAATTGACCCACAAATGCAAAAGGTCTATGCAGATTCTGAACGCATTAAACATTCAACGTTATAAGGTCATTTGACAACACTACTTTTTGAGTGTTCTTATTGTTGCATGATATGTTCCATTTCACATACTATTAAAAACAGTATATAGCTGCTGTCCAGTATTCAGGAAGCAGTAAAATATTCCATTCTGAACATTACTAAGTAAACAAGAAGGGTGGAGCAATGTGGCTGTAATGTTTTTTTTTTTGCCTGCTACATTTAAAACTTGGTATTGTCATTTCTATTTACTGTTTTCTGGGAAAATGTACATAAAAGTTATAACAGATCTGTGTGGTAATATACCTTTATCAGTGTGTATTCAATCTATACTCTTCTTTCATTTTCAGAAGATCTGAATGTGAAAGAGAAAAATATAATTGACACACCACCAAACCACAAATAACTGCCAGACATTCTACATCAGAGCAGGTACAACAACTATTCTTGATATACAAAATATGCAATTTTCTCTTTAGAACTTTTTCTTTTTGATTGGAAAAATTTACATTTTAAATATAAAGATGAACACAATTATTTAGTAAAAGCACATATATCTTATGTTGATGTTGTTTCCAACCCATCTCACTTTTTTGTCTCACAATTCATTTTCATTGATTGGGAAAATAATACAATGAAAGTGAATGGTGACTGAGGCTAAATTTCATTTTTAGGTTAACTTTCCATTTAATGTTAAATACTGTAAATATAATGGTATGGGAAGCAGTATATACTCAGAACTTTATTTTTGTATTTGTGTTCTAGCAAAGTCTCCGCTGTTAAATGTACACTTTTGGTGTTCATTTGGGTCTAACCTGCTGGTGTTAAAAACTAACGGTGAAGCGGTGTCGAATCTACACTCTGTAGTGTTGAATGTTCATTTGCCCCAAACGGATGATTAAATAAAGCAGTTATAAAGAGTGATGGCACCTGCTGTTAAACAAGATTCTACTGAAGGAAAGAGGGAGTGACAACAAGAACAGGAAAACAAGAGAACAAACCTGCAAACAGCTGCAACAATTGAATCTGTTTTACAGCCACGCTGCCTTAAATGTACAGCAACTTAAATAAAATATGTTCTTGGGCAATAAATTAAATGTTTTGGTAACACTTTATTTTAATGTGTCCTTGTTACACATATTACATTTATTTACTATAGTAATAACAGTCAGTTATTCGTAATTACAAGTAACAAACACTAATCCAAACCCTGACCATAACCATATATTAAGTGCATGTTGTTAATTAGTTATAATCAGTAATTACTTGTGTAATTACACTGTAACAAGGACACATTCAAATAAAGTGTAACCAATGTTTCAATAGCTCACAGGAGAATGCTTGAAAATGCTCAAAATACAACATTTCCATTTTCTATTACACTTTTTTTTGTGTGTGCAAAAGATTGAATGTTAAAAAGAGATTTAGCTCTATTTAGTGTTGCTTATTTTTTTATTGAAATATTTTTATTTGAAGTCACCTTTATGGTAATTGTTGTTCTCTTTGGTTAGTCACTTGAACCTTGTTCTGAGTTGAATTAGTTATCGCAGCCAGTTCAATAATGTTTCAAAGAAACATGTTGAGTTGCACAATGATAGAAGTGCATTAAGTTATGTGGTGTCAGGTTATTTTCATAATGAGTGCCTCATAGAAGTGTAATGCACTAACTGAATTCATTGCAAGTTCAGTGTAAATAAAATCAAAGCCAAGTTGATCATGCAAATATGTGCATTAGACCTTTCTCGTAGACTGTTGTGGTGCGTTTCCGCATTATTATGACTTCGCTTTCTAGCTCATGGTGCAAGGTTTTTTCTTCCTTTATTTAGTTCAATTACAGTACAATGCAAAAAGTGCAAGGCAAATATAAGGCATTGTGGTACAGTTCAGCGTATAACAGAATAACAACAACAAAAACATAAAATGAACATATATGTAAAATAATAATAATTATATGAAAAGAAAAAAGAAAAATTACTGGGATTAAAAAAAATGCTATACAATATTAGGGCAGTTATATGAATTTGAAAAGCTTTAACATGTTTATTGTTCTGAAAACGTTTTGTTTTGTGATCTCATGTTTGAAAGGTTTTAAAGTATATTGTGAGATCAGTATTACAAATATGAGGGTTTCTTTTGAGTTATTTTTGTTTTATGAATATAAAACTTTGCCAAAATAATTAAAAGATTAATAATGTAATTTTGTTTTTCAGAAAAATATGGGTTTTGAAAACAAAATAAAATGTCATTAGGTTAAAAATTAAGAGTTATGTTTAGTTTTTTGTCATGTCTATTTTAAAGTCAGTCCAAAAAGAAATAGAAAAAGGGCAATAAACAAAAGTGTGTTCAATATCTTCAAATGATGTGTTACAAAAAGTATATTTATCACAAACAGTATGAATATATCTACTAATGGCTGTATTTACAGAACAACATCTATAAATAATTTGGTAAATTATTTATTTTACATTAAATTAGAAATAAAATATGTCTATGGTAATTTCCAAATGTCGTGCCAAGATATCCAGTGAGGTTTAAGACATTTTGATTTACATGGAGGATTGGATCTGACATTAAAGGAATTTCTCATAAAATTGTAATTAAAACGTTTATCAAAAAACGAGAGACCATTTACCAAAAGTTGAGGATTTTGTAATGTTGTATTAATAATATCTACATTTGAGAATTTGGTTAAGATTATTATACGCTATTTTGTTAAAAAAAAATATATATGTGTATATAAAATTGGTGTATAATTGGTTTTCAATAAGCTGGTTTACAATTAATATGTTGTGCCGAACCCAATTCTTAATGTACAATGACTTCTTATTATGAATGATATACTATTGTTCCATTATAAAACACCTGCTAGGAGAAAATTTGTGTTTGTACAAAAGTGACCAGAACAGTAATACTTGTTTGTGATAATTGGCCAAAGCAAACGGAAGTTTACCGGTTATATAAGGACATTGCAACAAAAATGTTATCCCCCAAGTTTTTAAAATAAATATGGGACGATATCGAGTACTAGGTTGTGTGCTGTGTAAAACTCTTGTCCCACAGTCCAAAATGGCGGTAGCGTTACCGCTGCGCCATCTAGCGGCGGTTACCAAAATAGCACCAGAGCTTCGTCTCTTGTGCTCCCTCTATATTATTTGCTAGTGTGCAAGTAGACGTGAAGACTGCAAGTGTGTGGATGACTTTTGATTGCAAGTTGGGACACTCGTAATCTTAAAGTTGTTAGTGCTGGTTGCGACAGCTGTTTTTGTATTTTCACTCAGCTGAAGACTGATAGTTTTTGACCGATTGTGTGATTACTTAAAATAACTGAAGATTTTACATATCTTTTCATTTATTAGTTCACTACTGGTTGTTGGAAGTTTATTGTGCTGTAGAAATATGTAAATACATTAAAAATGTTTTTAAAGTGTGAAAATAATTGAGAATTTATTTTTACTCATTTTGATTTTCAATACGTTACATATTAACATGTTTAACTGTAAAATTGCGTAATCCATAACAGCTCTAAAATATGACAATTTCTTTCTAACTTTTTTCTCAATACACTGCATATAACTGAATTAAAAATAAACACTTAATTCTATAAACCTGTGTGATCAATTAATAGCTACTAATACAAACCATTTAAATTATATGCTTTAGCTTGTCATTTAAATAAGATGACCAAAGACTGCTTTACACAACTTATTAGTATGTGGTTTCATACAGAACATTTTTTAAAACGCATATTTTAAATAAAGATGAGAGAGAACCTGTGGTATTAGTTGATCAAATTAAATTTTAAAACATTTACTAGACCACATATTGTATGTCTTTCTGGCTTATAAATGACCAAAATGATCAGCAGTATTACTCAATAACAAAATAAGGTGATTACTGGGTGAGAAGAATAACAAAGATACAATACTGTCATCCCAAACACGTTGTATAATGTTGAATACTTTCATTTATAATAAAATAAATATGATTTACTTGTGTTTCACTCTCTCATTATAATAACTCAATTTTGTTGAAAAGCTTCTCTTGACGTCATCATGGCGAAAATACACCGAATGCTCGGGTTGCGGGCACCGAGGAGATATTCGCGCTTGCGTGGGTTAAGTGTACGGAGCCATGGCATTTTTTAGACATGGGACAGTATTGTACACTCACTTCCTGTCGCGTGACCAAGACCGCAAGTGTGGGTACTGGGACAGGACCATAGATTAATTCATGCTGGGTGCCATTGTTAAATTCAGTACTATTCGGATACCCACAATGCATTACGGCATGAAACTGAAATTGAGTTTGGGAACCAACATGTCACAAACAGTCATGACGAAAAGGAATCAAAGTAAAAGAGTCAAAACACAAGGAGGAACTTCAGCAGGTTTGCCCAATCAGATTTGAGAGACCAAGAAACTAAACATCTGTGATCCCAATTTTATGACAAACAAAAGAAGAAACTAAAGCAAATGGTGATGAACATTTTTGCATCAACAACTCATGTACACTGACCCGCCACACCATTAAAACGACTGACAGGTGAAGTGAATCACTTTTATTCAAATAGCAGCAAAAACGGGAAAGCGTAAGGATCCAAGCGAACTTTACTAGGGCCAAATTGTGATGGCTAAATGACTGGGTCAGCACATCTCCAAACTGGCAGGTCTTGTGGGGTGTTCCCAGTATGCAGTGGTTAGTACCTATCAAAAGTGGTCCAAGGAAGGACAACTGGCAACAGGGTCACAGGCACCCAAGTCTCATTGATGCTTGTGGGGAGCGAAGGCTAGCCTGTCTGGTCCGATCCTACAGAAGATTTACTGTAGCTCAAATTGCTGAAAAACTTAATGCTGGCCATGACAGAAAGGTGTCAGAACAGTGCATTGCAGCTTGCGGTGTACGGGGCTGCGTAGCCACAGACTAGTCAGAGTGCCCATGCTGACCAGTCCACCACAGAAAGTGCCTACAATGGCCACGTGAGCATCAGAACTGGGCCATGGAGCAAATGGAAGAAGGTGGCCTGGTCTGATGAATAAGGTTCTCTTTTAGATCAAAAGCGAAGGCAGATCCAAATATCGTTGCAGACCAAGTACACCCCTTCATGGTAACGTATTCCCTAATGGAAGTGGCCCCTTTCAGCAGGATATGGTGCCCTGCCACACATTGTTCAGGAATGGTTTGAGGAACATGACAAATGGTTCAAATTCCCCAGATCTCAATCCAATTGAGCATCTATGAGATGTGCTGGACAAAAAAGTCTGATCCATGAAGGCCTAACCACACAACTTACAGGCCTTTAAAGGATCTGCTGCCAGATTCCACAGGGAACCTTCAGGGGTCTTGTGGGGTCCATGCCTTAACAGGTCTGTTTTGGGAGCATGAGGGGGACCTACATGATTTTAGGCAGGTGGTTTTAATGTTGTGGCTGATCGGTGTATGGTGCTATTCAGGAAGGCTTTTTGGTGCTGTAAATAACATTGATGTAATAAAACCTTTCAGATTTACATGCATGTCTCTTTAATAAAGGGTTGTATTAGGGCAGTTAATGATAACACATCCATGAACTTCAACATGTTGAAATGTTACATGAACAATAAATATTAGGTTCCTTGACAGGTCATATTTCCCTTAAATAACTCAAATGGTTCCATTATGTAACAAGATATTTTGTAAAGGTTTTCCAATTTAGAAGACAACACACCATTAACATTACAGAGGCAAATCTGATTTTCAAATGTCTTTATTATTATTATTATAAAAAAAAAAAAAGACAATAAAAGCATTCAGGTTTTTGAAATCCCTGAAGGAAAAATCCACTTAACTTGTAGGTTAAGACTTGCACTGCACCATTGTCATCAGAAAAAGGTTTAAGCAGCTGTAAATTCATGACTGGCATGTAGATGTAGCTCTCTCTCGCGCTAAATATTAAAAGATTGCAATTAAGCCCTTAAATCAGGACATTTTCAGAATTCAGGTGAATTTACATCTCCATCCACCTTAATTCAGAATGGATGTTCTGGCTTAAGACACTCAGTCACTCTCCTCCTCAGACTCAGATTCTAAAACACAGAGGCAGATCAAGTTAGTGAAAACACAATTTAAAAACTCAATGCTTAAAAAGGCAGCCAAGTGCAAGTCCTCTGTAATCGGACAATTGACAGCCTTTGAAATAAGTCATGCAATGGAAAATAATATATTGATTTTATTACCCCATTTGAACTCTTCCAGGTGTATTAGGGTAAAGTTATTCAAATGCATATTGACAGCATTCGTAACATGCATTATGATTAAGTCTTGTGATTCTATTAATACAGTGTGCATGGAAGCATGTGGAGCACCCCGCTTCTATTGGAAGTGCCTAACTATAACTTACTGCCTAAAAGGCAATGTGGAAATATGCAGTAAAACTGACATGTCACAAATGCTATCAGTCAGAAATGCTATCAGTCAAGCTTAACTTGTACGGAACCCACAACATCCCTTTAACCTTTATACATGTACATTGCACAACATTTAATGAGCAGAAATGCACCAGTCTCATGGCTGAAATGTTGGATTACTCACCCTCTTCAGCATTTTTCAGCCACTCCACAAACTTCTTCATCTGATCCAAGAAAACACTCTTTCCTTTGGCCAGATGAGCTTCAGTATACCACTTAAGAATAGCCTCTTCACTCAAAACATCCACTGATGAAGGGTTTAAAAGATTAGAAAGGGACCATTTAATACATTAAGCTTTGCAAAAACATTTAATTAATTCAGCCAATGAGAAATGCTACCTTTATAGAGCAGCAAGACAATCTTCTGGAAGGCTTTTATGAATTGGATGTTGTCATAGCAGAACTCCTGGATCTTCAGCAGTAGGCCAAGCTCAGAGAGGCCCTGTGTGGAGAAGGCCTTCAGAAGAGGGCTGTGTTGCTGCGAAAGGGAGTCAGGAATAGGGTTAAATTGCAGTACCACAAGTTCAACTGATTCAAAATCAACAAACTTGAATGCTCATTAAGATTCAGGCCATTATAACCTACACTATTGCAGTTCACCTAATGTTTCCAATTTTCTTCATGGTTTCATTCATCTGCTTTTGAAGAAGAAATATTTGGTAATAAATGCATTTTTTTTTTTTTTTGCATTTTCTGCCCTCAGTGGTCTGTTGCAAAATAAGAACTTAGGCCAATAAATTTGCTGATATTCTGAATTTTGTAATTATAGGCAGATAAATTTGCCCGTTAGGCCAATTTGTTTAACCCTAGAACAACGTTTGCCTCAAAATATGATACAGTTTGATGGCTCCCGTTTCACCCTGTTCAAGCTGACTAACCAAACAACCTATACTATGCAAGTTTACATGTTTGACACCATCTAGTGGTTATTTGTGGAAAAAAAAAAAAAAAAAAAAAAAGTTTCAATTCATTTAAAATGGAGGCAGACTTGCAGGAAAAACGACTCATGTTGGGATAAATGACAGCTTATTTTATTAAAGTGACAGATGTTAGCTATTTTAAAATTAGTATTTGTTGAAAAGCAACTTGTTTTGACCCTCTTGTGTATGGAAACAGTTGTAGTATCTTTTGAAAGAAGACACTTTGGGCTTTATTTCCCATTTTCAGAATACATGTTATTTTTTACAGTTAGAGAAGCTGAAATTTATAGCAAAGGAAATATTTTGTGCTGAACATGTTTTTATAAATCTAAAAAAAAAAACAATAATAAAAGTGCCAAGACAACCCTGAAATACAATGTTCTCAAAGCCACAAGTTATGTTTCAAATTTTAAGATGATCTAACAAAAAAAAATGAGGTTCCAGCAAGCTTTTTTTCCTCTGTAAAATTGTAAAATTAAGGCTTCATTAAGACTGCACTGCTTGGCCATTATGAATAAAACTATGCCGCATTTTTAAAATTAGACTTTGGAGATGGGCTCATTTTGTTTATGGGACAAAATAGATAAGATAACATACAGTTTTACGACATGAATGCTGCTCAGATTTCATAGTTAGTTTCATTCAGGTGAGATCTCATGTAAACAATGGAGAATATATATCAATATTTCTCAGATGTATCACTTTTATGGACAAAGAGCTATTGGATGTTTTTCAATGAACGCTTGCCTTTGGCGATCGTGTTTTCAAAACAAAGATATGAATTTCCGTTTTGATATTGCATGTTTTCGCTTGTACTCCTGGCACAAATAACGAAATTTATGTTTCTGGAGCATTGCTATCATGAAACAGAGATTGGATATCAATGTTGAACCCTTAGACCTTTGAAAAGACGTATAATTTGTTAACATTCATTACATTTATAGACGGCAAATTATATATGCAAGCAAATTGACGTCACCACCGCGTGTGGGGAATTGCGTACAAATGTTAAATTAGCAATCACAGTCTGTTTTGTTTCGTGCAATCGGGTTACTACAATAATAGACTGGTGTGCAATGGTCTCATTTAAACTCTCTGCATATCGACAGACTCGTCTGATCTCATAATGTTAAAGTGCTAGTTTCATTCTCCCTCAATAGTTCCCTGTAACTTAACTCTTGTCTTAGAAGGCAAATATCAATAAAACTAATATCATATACCATCTGCAAATACCCAATTTAAACAGATGTAAATCACTGTTGTCAGTTTACACACGACAATTGTTCACTTCTCTAATAATGCGATCAAACCAATTTTACAAAATACAAGCCAGTTCAGCATGCACAGGTGACAAGTGTGATGAATGTTAACACCAACAATGGACTGAAACAATCCGAGGGGCAGGAGAGTACGTGTAAGAGGTGGTGGACAAGGAGGAAGAGTACAAGGATGAGCAAGGCCATTCATTGTCATTTCAAATGAAATTCAGGCAACTGTGTCAGACCTGAGATAGAATGAATCTCTTAATGACTTTGATTCTACAGATGCACAACATTGAGTGTTCTGTAATGTGCTTTTCATTTAGTGTTTTTGCAATTGCTGCATTTTTTTTTAATAGTATGCAAATGCTGAATATATGGCCATTATATACTGCAATATATTCACTGTACATTGAGATTACAATACTTTTTTTAACACCGTAATTGCAAAATGTGTTTACTACACACTATAATAAATTCTGAACTACATGTCCTGGATGCTGCGTTCTGGATTTATTGATGTGGTGTCTAATGAATGATCTGTAGGGTTTATGTATTGACTGGCTGTGTGTATGATCTGAAAGCATTGTTTGAGCACAGATGAAATGGTTTGAGGTGATTGTTTGATTTTGCCAGAAGAGTCAGAGGTTTTGTGAATGTAGTTTGATGATGTGTGTTTAAAGTTGTGAGAAAATGGGTGGGGGTTTCAAGAAATGGGTCTTCGCAATTGTGAAAAACTGTAAATTGAGACAAATCACCCTGCTCTCTGAATATTGGTAATTAAAAAACCAATAGCAATCAACCACTAGTAGCTAACATTATAAATTGAATGTTCAGGCATGGCAAGCTGTAAAAAAAAAGAAAAGAAAAAAAAGGAAGTGTTATTCCATGCATGCCAAGTTCTTACCTTCAAGTGTTTAATGGCTTGTTCAGTGACCAGCTCCTCTTTCTTATTCCATTCCACTGTGCTCATGACACTGCTCCACATGATACCAATCATCTTCTGCTCCGTGATGCTGCTCCTCTGCATTTCTTCTGTGCAATAGGTGATGATCTAAAAGAAAACCAGAAATTAACTATAGCTTGTAGTATTCAAAAGAAAAAAATTTTACACCTCATTTGAGTGGCAGTGCCTTCACAAACCTCTTTAAAAGAAACCCCTTGAGAAATCTGCTCTTGGAGCTCTTTTTGTAGCTCCTTGCGAGCTCCTAAGGACTGCTGGTTACGAGAAATATCAGAGAGCTCCTTGAGGCCAGCATCAGTGAAGTATTTAGAGAAATATTCATTGCTTCGCTTGTTCACTGGAAACAGCTCCTACAACAGTACAGGAGACAATTTACTTAAAACATGTGGTCTGCACTGGATTCCTCTGTTGACACAGTATTGTTACTCACCATCAACCTGCTGTCCATGCCAACCTTACGGAGACTGGTAGCCACAGAGTTAATGTCCTTCTCATTGATCCAGGATTTGAACAGATTGACAGCAAAGGCTGGAGACAAGCCTGCATAAAATAATGACAATTTAATATAAAAAGATTGGGTGATAAATGGTCATACATCTTCATGCAATAGAGCAATCCATCAGATGTACCTTCTTTGATCAAGTTCTCATTGAAGAGGCTGCTTAAGATTGAAGCAGATACATTCCCATTAGCCAGTAATATGCCAGCGAGCATGGCAAGTTTGTTGCGCTCAGACTCTGTGAACCCTTTTAAAAACAGGAGCAACTGGCGAGGGGAATAAAATATTAAAATGGTCAAAACATTAACCAGAGATCACAAAAATCTGGGTGTGTTGCCTTTACAGAAAGGGTTATAGTTGACAATTTAGAGGTCTAAATTACCTTTTTTATCTCCTCTTCGAAACCTCTCTCCAAGTACTTGTAACGCCTGATGAGCTTGTTAAAAACCTAAATTGACAAAGAACACATCAAACTGGGATTACTTTCCCCTTATAGGAAAGGTAATTTTTCCTTAAGGAATATTCCAGGTTTAATAAAAGTTAAACATTTAATTTAAGCTAGGAGTGTGTGTTTTTTTTTTTTTAAAAGACTTCCTGTTTCAAGAGCAATTCCAAAAATGAAAGGCTTATACCTCCAAAAAATAAAGTCATGTGTTTGGGATAATTTTAAAAGACATTAATTTTAACACACACACAGTGTGGCAGCAGCGCAGTGCACAAAATCATGCAGATAAGGGTTAGGAGCTCCAGTTAATGTTCACATCAACCATCAGAATAGGGAACAAATGTGTTCAGTGATTTGGACCGTGGTATGATTGTTGGTGCCAGACAGGATGGTCTGAATATTTCTGTAACTGCTGATCTCCTGGGATTTTCACACACAATCTAGAATTTACTACAAATGGTGATAAACTAAACATACAGTGGGCGGCAGCTCTGTGGATGGAAACACCTTGATGACAGAGGTCAGATTCTGGTTCAAACTGACTAAGTCTTCAATAACTCCGATAACCGCGCAGTACAATTGTGGTGAGAAGAATAATCTCAGAATACTGCGATTCGGTTTGTGCTATTTTGGGGGCATGCGAGGGACCTACACAATATTAGGCAGGTGGTTTTAATTTTGTAGCTGATCGGTGTCTATGTATACGTGCACGCACACACAAACTCAAATCCAGCTCAAATTCTGAAAAACCATGTTAATTTTCCTCAAAGCTTATTTTATGCTGCAGCTGTTACACTTCCTGGATCTTTCAGGCTGTTGTGGATATCTTATTAAATTTACAAAAAGATCCAGGAAATGTTACAACAGAAGTAGTAAATGAGCTTAGAAATTGTGCAACACATTACAGGATACACTCCTAGTGGTGGTAGCGTAGTGGGCTAAAGCGCTGAACTGGTAATCAGAAGGTCACTGGTACAATCCCCACAGCCACCACCATTGTGTCCTTGAGCAAGGCACTTAACTCCAGGTTGCTCCGGGGGGATTGTCCCTGTAATAAGTGCAATGTATGTCGCTTTGGATAAAAGCGTCTGCCAAATGAATAAATGTAAATCTAATAAGCACCACTAACCTGAGCATATGCCTGCATGGTTTTAACATCCTCGTCTGCAGTGAAGAGACAGAAGTGAGTTCGATTCATGTCGTCAGATAAGGCACCTCCTGGAGCTAGTGAGCACAAAGACAAACAGAGCAGCTTTAGTTGAGCTATATTTCCCCATTAACCCCCCCAAAAATACCACAATCTTACCCAGCATTCCACCAGCCACCAGGATATCAAAGAGGGTTTCTGCATAGCGCCGGTAGTCAAGCTTGGCACCAGAGGAATCAAGGAACTTGGCAACAGCGTCCAAATCAGTGCCAGTTTGATTCAGTCCTTGTACAATGCACTCCTGAAACTGTGTAGGATCAAATCTCTCCTTTTCATCTGTTCAGAGAAGATGGATGTTGAAGTTCATCAGATGATGGTTCAATTAAATAATTCTGAATGTTTTTATGGCTATAGGACTAAATGGTTCATGTAAGGGAGACTAGGCTGGTTGTGTCATTTTGGACTTACACCTAGTGGAAATCATTAGTTTTCAGTTTCAGATGCAATTGTAGAAATGTAGTATTCACAATAAGTCATGATTACTTTAATCAATGAGTGAAAGTGTCAAATAACAGGACGGTTACTGAGACAGAGTAATATTTGGCTGGTCATGTGATCTAACATGGCAGCCCCCATGTGTGGACCCTCTTCGTGTAGAATAAAACAGATTTTATAAGGTTACTGATATGACTGAAATATTAATCTCATTCAACAGCTCATGATTATATGCACGTTTCAAAATTACTATTAATTTCTTTGAGTTAAACATTAATATACTGTAGAAAAAAATACTGAGTGCACCTTTAAACTAAACACTGTGAATGCCGTCCGTCAACCTAAATTCAGGAAACAAACCACACTGACACACATTGGGGGCTTTCACACTGGGCACTTTTTCTGCGGACCGATTCAGAGTGCGATTGTTACCGGTGCCCGTCGCTGGACATGCCCACATGCGACAAATTTGAGAAATGTTTAACTTTATGCAAATGAAGAGCAACAACCAATACGAGAGAAGATGGTAGAGCTCACATGATCCTAATATTTTAATAATAAGATTAATTTTAAAGAAACAGTGCTAACAACCTAACTGACAGGCACAGGCAACATGCAGTGACAAAGTAGCTGGCAGAGTGAACTCAGATGTCCAGGGGAAGGCATTTGAATCTTTGTTTACACAACGCACTTACTCATGCTGGTGTCCAAGGTTAAGTTATTGCCACTCATCTATTATACCCTAGATGTATAATCTATAATAGTATTTATATGACAGACAGAATTTATAGTGTTGATTGTACTTGCATGCAATTGTGGTGTCATTACATTTTGGGACTTGAAAAACGGATTACAGGTTACTTCCTGAACGAATGCGCACCCGAGTCGCTTTCACACTCCAGCGAATCAAGCTACAGTTCCATTGCAAACGAACTCTGATCACCTCCTACAGGCAGTCTCGGGTTTGGTACCGCGGTGCGCATGACAGCTTTCACATTAACAATTTTTCATGCAAACCGTGCTCTGTTTCGAACAAAGCTGCCAGTGTAAAAACACCCATTAAAGCCAGTTTTGAACTACACAAATGGTAGATTGTAACCCAAAATGTTTGCGCTATTCTTAAAACAAGTATGTTTTATGTTGCTTTTGGGGCAGGTTGTCACTTTTCTAAATAGTGTGACTTAAAACAACACACACTTTTGAGTTTCATGCAAGCACCTATAAAATCCGATTAAAATGGTGTGAGACAAAGATGTGCCCAATAACAGTGATTAATGTCAGATACCGTTTTAAAACTACCAACCTCTTTTTCGCGTCTTAAAACGCTGGCCTGTTAGCGTTGGCTTCTGCTGCTTTTGAGAACTCATAAAAGACACCCTGCAAGGAAAAAAATAAAAATGTCAGCCACCCACGTGGTCATAACCGGTTTAATGCGCATCGGTTGGCTCAGCATGAGAAAATAGCTTGCGTGTCTAAACACATAATAGATGACTCCGATTACAATAAATAAGATTCGGATTGTGATAACGTACCAGATGGAGATCAGCGAGGTGCATGAATTACATAAATTGCAAACTAAGAAACGTCAGGAAAAACGATCCTTGATCATGTGATGCTCGACATTTTTAGGTTTATAAATAGACACATAACCGACGTTCTTCCTCGACATGGTTCAATAACAAAAGGTCATTCGTTACTACAAAAAAATAATATATACACACACACACTCACACTTTTATTTTTTTTAAATCGCAGTATCGGGATTATCATTTATATACGACACGTTCAGACTTGCTCAATCACATCGCATAAGATCCAGCATTTTTTTTTTTAAATACTTCAAAAAACATAAGCAAGATAGTGACTCAAATGAACACTTACCGAATTACAGGAATAATAACAACTGGTAGCGAACAGAACACCGAACAGCAGAATAAGCGCGTGTACACTTCTGTGACACGCGGACACGCGCAGTATATTAAAGGTGGACTAGTGCATTTCAAGAGGGGGGTTCAGTGACGACATAGGCGGAAATAATGAAAGAAAGCGACCAAATAACTCGCTTTTCAAATATTCTCTAAATATTTGCATGAATATAATTAGCCATACTCATATAATAGATAGTTAATGGTTAACATTTTAAAGTTCTATGGTTACGTCCAACACAGTTCCCCTCTCATTATAGTTGCCAGACTTCCTGTCAACCCGTTTCCTGATTTGTAATCATGAGTCAGGGCTGTGGAATATATATATATATATATATATATATATATATATATATATATATATATATATATATCTGTCTGTCTGTCTATTTAAGCAATATCACACGAGCAAGAGTGCGATATGGCCCTACATCAGCGGCCTCGTGCCGTAGCTAATCATTGCTTATAATATAGGTGATATGCCATAGGTGATAATACTTATATACAACGGTTCAATGAACAAGTACATTTTAAAAAATGAGGAAAAACTGAGTACAGTCATAAAAACGCATACATAAGAACTACTTTCTTACACGGTGGATCAGAATCTGCCGTTGCTGGTTCAAAACAAATGATGCGTCCAAGCCTCCATTAGTAATTCAAAAGTGTCACTTCAGAAATAGTATAAGGCTTGTGCTGTTTCGAACAAGTTATTGAATAAAAAAGGATGGCGTGTGTGTCTGAGAGAGAGAGAGAGAGAGAGAGAGAGAGAGAGAGATGGGGTGTGTACAATCACTTGTTGCCACACCCATATAAAGCTAATTCTTAATATTATTTCTTAGTGTTTCTTTAATAGCGTAGTAAATGTAGTAAGCGATCACAAAGAGCTGTTGTAAGTAAACGGCTGATGAGGATTCATTTCACGTCAACTAACTGGCTCATATTACATACAAAAATGATAATTTTTGCCATCACCTGCTGGCTAAAATAAATGTCAAAAAAGATCTGCACTACTCTTACAATTTAGTTTAGAACAGCACGAACACAAGCAGAGTGAAACACACACAGTGAAGTGTCTGAGTGCTGATGGTGTCATATATACAGGTGCTGGTCATATAATTAGAATATCATCAAAAATTTGATTTATTTCAGTAATTCCATTGCAAAATGACATTAATAGAGAGGCGAAGGGAAGGAAAAGATGTGGTAGAAAAAAGTGTTCAAGCAATAGGGATAACCGCACCCTGGAGAGGATTGTGATTCAAAACCCATTAAAAAATGTGGGGGAGATTCACAAAGTGTGGACTGCAGCTGGAGTCAGTGCTTCAAGAACCACCACGCACAGATGTATGCAAGACATTGGTTTCAGCTGTCGCATACCTTGTGTCAAGCCACTCTTGAATAAGACACAGTGTCAGAAGCGTCTCGTCTGGGCTAAAGACAAAAAGGACTGGAGTGGTCCAAAGTTATGTTCTCTGATGAAAGTACATTTTGCATTTCCTTTGGAAATCAAGGTCCCAGAGTCTGGAGCAAGAGAGGAGAGGCACAGAATCCACGTTGCTTGAAGTCCAGTGTAAAGTTTCCACAGTCAGTGATGGTTTGGGGTGCCATGTCATCTGCTGGTGTTGGTCCACTGTGTTTTCTGAGGTCCAAGGTCAACGCAGCGATCTACCAGGAAGTTTTAGAGCACTTCATGCTTCCTGCTGCTGACCAACTTTATGGAGATGCAGATTTCATTTTCGAACAGGACTTGGCACCTGCACACAGTGCCAAAGCTACCAGTACCTGGTTTAAGGACCATGGTATCCATGTTCTTAATTGGGCAGCAAACTCGCCTGACCTTAACCCTATAGAAAATCTATGGGGTATTGTGAAGAGGAAGATGCGATACGCCAGACCCAACAGTGCAGAAGAGCTGAAGGCCACTATCAGAGCAACCTGGGCTCTCATAACACCCGAGCAGTGCCACAGACTGATCGACTCCATGCCACGCCACATTGCTGCAGTAATTCAGGCAAAAGGAGCCCCAACTAAGTATTGAGTGCTGTACATGCTCATACTTTTCATGTTCATACTTTTCAGTTGGCCAACATTTCTAAAAATACTTTTTTGTATTGGTCTTAAGTAATATTCTAATTTGGGAGTTACTGAATTTGGGATTTTCATTAGTTGTCAGTTTTAATCATCACAATTAAATGAAATAAACATTTGAAATATATCAGTCTGTGTGTAATGAATGAATAGAATATCCAAGTTTCACTTTTTGAATGTAATTACTGAAATAAATCAACTTTTTGATGATATTCTAATTATACGACCAGCACCTATATATATACACTCACCTAAAGGATTATTAGGAACACCTGTTCAATTTCTCATTAATGCAATTATCTAATCAACCAATCACATGGCAGTTGCTTCAATGCATTTAGGGGTGTGGTCCTGGTCAAGACAATCTCCTGAACTCCAAACTGAATGTCAGAATGGGAAAGAAAGGTGATTTAAGCAATTTTGAGCGTGGCATGGTTGTTGGTGCCAGACGGGCCGGTCTGGGTATTTCACAATCTGCTCAGTTACTGGGATTTTCACGCACAACCATTTCTAGGGTTTACAAAGAATGGTGTGAAAAGGGAAAAACATCCAGTATGCGGCAGTCCTGTGGGCGAAAATGCCTTGTTGATGCTAGAGGTCAGAGGAGAATGGGCCGACTGATTCAAGCTGATAGAGGAGCAACTTTGCCTGAAATAACCACTTGTTACAACCGAGGTATGCAGCAAAGCATTTGTGAAGCCACAACACGCACAACCTTGAGGCGGATGGGCTACAACAGCAGAAGACCCCACTGGGTACCACTCATCTCCACTACAAATAGGAAAAAGAGGCTACAATTTGCAAGAGCTCACCAAAATTGGACAGTTGAAGACTGGAAAAATGTTGCCTGGTGGTGGTGGTGTAATGGTGTGGGGGATGTTTTCTTGGCACACTTTAGGCCCCTTAGTGCCAATTGGGCATCGTTTAAATGCCACGGCCTACCTGAGCATTGTTTCTGACCATGTCCAGCCCTTTATGGCCACCATGTACCCATCCTCTGATGGCTACTTCCAGCAGGATAATGCACCATGTCACAAAGCTTGAATCATTTCAAATTGTTTTCTTGAACATGACAATGAGTTCACTGTACTAAAATGGCCCCCACAGTCACCAGATCTCAACCCAATAGAGCATCTTTGGGATGTGGTGGAACGGGAGCTTCGTGCCCTGGATGTGCATCCCACAAATCTCCATCAACTGCAAGATGCTATCCTATCAATATGGGCCAACATTTCTAAAGAATGCTTTCAGCACCTTGTTGAATCAATGCCACGTAGAATTAAGGCAGTTCTGAAGGCGAAAGGGGGTCAAACACAGTATTAGTATGGTGTTCCTAATAATCCTTTAGGTGAGTGTATATTCAAACATAAAATGTTGTTTCAGGAAGTACCCAAAACCTGCGAAGAGATTCGATCCTGCTGTTGCGAAACCTTTCACTTATCTGGGTCACGAGGTTGAAATATATGTACCGTAGTTGTGACCAACGTCACTGAATCGTCATACCGTGATCTACTAAAATCTAACCATAAATTATTTCAAAAACCTTTTCCCCATTTTAGAAACACTTAAACACTCAAAGGTTGAAAAAGGTTAAACTTAGTAGGAAATGACACACAAACTGGTAGTTTTTTTTTTTTTTTTAGCACTCATGACAAGTATTTTGTGATGGATTTTAGCTTACAGTAAACAGACACAGATGATTTAAAGGGGATAGTTGACCCCAAAATGAAATTTCTGCCATCATTTACTCCCCATACTGTTTCAAACCTGTATGACCTGTTTAAACAACATGAAAGTGAGTGCATTTTTGGGTCAACACTCACTTAAAATCACACAACAAATCTCAACATGGAATTATGTTTGAAAAGACTAGCACTGTTTTCAGTGTTTGGTGTTATTGTAAGACTAAGTTCATGATACAAGCATGATGATGCAGAATAAGAGAAAATATCTTACTCAGCATGTGTACTGTTAATTCAGAGACACCCAGAGCTCGACAAATTCCCTCCTTTTTTCCTTGTGACCACGGGCAATAACAGAGATAAATAAACACTCCTAAAATATTACATGGCGATGTTTGGAATGTGTTTGGAACTTTGTTTATACTGCCTACTAGACATATCATTGCATGATGCATTGTATGACACACACAGACACATACACACATTAAACGGTATGTAGTGAAATAGTAAATATATGGCAAAGTATTAAAAACCAACATCTATGAGTTTCACAATCTGTTTCCTCTACTGACTCCATTAGACACAGCTGTTTACTCTTTTAAAAATATTTGCTTGAGAACTACACAGGCATTTTCAGTAAATCATTCAGATTTGATAAAACAGGCAGCATTCAACCATTTGAACTGGTGATCAAATATAAATAGTTGGTAAAGAATACACATCTTCTTTCATTTATGAAGATGGGTCCAAACACAGCACAGATCTCAGGATAAACATGGATCTAGATATTGCTTTGAATCTATCCACAAACTCTTGAGAGATGACATACTCATAATGAGTTTCAAGAAAGACCACTGAAACAACGAGCTTCCTTTTCATTGTTTGTCTGAGTTTTATTTAATCATTTAAGAAATGGGACAGGGACTATTACATTTGAGTGTTGACTGACCATTATTATCATGTGTATTGTACCATATTAATCTATTTACATTCTCTGGTGCTTACTATACTGTATATAAAAAGCCGTTAAAACAATTATTATTGAGTCTGATCTCATCAAAATTACATGACTTTGGCAGCATTTTTACAAAAGTGTATACTTTTTGTTTCTGCATACACTACGACTGCTTTGTGATGCTCTTTTATTAAGGATTCCATTTTTTGGCCAATACAGATTTTAACAAAAAACAACAGGCTAATAAAGATACTGATATTTTGCAACTTACCTTATTTTGTCATTAGATCACTGTTTTACTTAGGAATGCTCAAAAAATTTACAAAAATATCAAATCTTTTTCACTGTTCTAACAATAAACAATTTACATTGAAAAAAGAACTGTTGAACACATGACACACCAAAATTGTAAAGAGAGCCACGGTAAATACAAGATAAAAATGTAATATATATAAGTATAGATATTGCTTAATATGATAACATGATAATTGAAAAAGGGTTATTTTTGCACTTCTGTTTTTTTTTCAGTTTAAAATGCAGCTTTTTAAGGTTTAGTAATCGCACAAAGCTATATTGCTATTTCAGTCTTAATTCAATCAATCGTGCAGCAATAACGGATATCATACCAACATCTCGGAAGTCAAATTCTGCTGGTTTCAAAGTGTTTTGAATGTTTTCCGTCATCATGTAGCCTGTAGCTAGGTGCTGCTTTCACAACTGTCACGTCTGTTTATGGCTTTTTTCTCTGCATTAACGTGAGCATGAGACTAATGTTATATGTTCTTGGGAGTGCCAATTCTTTTACATATTGTGGCTATTATTATTTCTAGATTGTGCATTTGAATTGAGTTTTTACAAAGTGTGTTACTAATTAAATATAAATCAACCATCCGTTTATCATATCTGCGTTTTCATGCTTATAATGGTTTTAATTGGGTCAATAATTGGCCCAGGCCCAGTTCCAGATCAAAGTCACTGAGGGTGCTTCTGAAAATAGTGGGGGTGCTCTGTATAAAGTGGAGATGTATCGTAATTACACTTATTTTTCTTCATTAAAACATGTTTAAATGCTACAAAAACAAAATTTTTTTAAAAGTACAAAACATTTATTGCTTTGTTTTTTTTTCATCATCTGTCACTGAAAAGAACTGCTTGACGTTTTGCTGCTTCTTTTCTATCATGTGTCCCCTCCGTGTTCGAATGATGTGAAGATCTATAAGGATTTTACTAAAGTTCATCACTGAAAAGGTTCACAGACTTGGCATTAAACAGCACACACAGCCTCATGAATGGACACAGAGTGGCTGCATCACACTTTTCTTTGAGCACAATATTGCACTGAGCGCTATGTTATTTTTTCCAAATAGGACACAGAAAGCGCACACTGGGGCGGATTATAACTAGCAAGGGCCCCAGGGCCAATTTTCTTTTAGGGCCCCCCAGTACAATTATATTTGAAAGTTGACATCAATGCAATCTATTTTCATTGATTTAAGTCTCTTTTAAAACATGTTCTGTTATTTACAGTCAGACTAATTCAAACACACAGCACGGATGTGGAAAAGTAACAGATCAATCGAAACACGTTCACTGAAATATTGATGAATTTAATAAATACAGTAGGCTCCTACAATATCTATGCAAGGGTTTGGTGAAATTCAACAAAGAGTTTAGGCAGTTCTGGCTCACACTGCTATATCTTTTCAACTCATCTACATGGTGGGGTACATTCCATTTTGAAGTGACCATCTCTACACCCTATTTACTTCAAAGACTTTACCCTCCATTGTGAGAGCTTCAAAGGGCTGTAAAGTGTGGGGATCAAAAATAGTAGTCATTTAGAGTTGCGTGGCACCATGCGAGGTTTCGGACATGTGAACTGCGCGCTCTCCACACTTTGCTAGTTTGAATAATTTTTGTGTCATAAACCGGTGAGATTCGATATGCCCTGATTCTGCACTGATGTTCCCGGCCAAATTGAGATGAGATACTAAGGATGGCCGCAAAATATTATGCGGTTAATGCGCAGGTTTTTCTTTTTTCTTTTTGTTCTGGGTGATGTTCAAGGTTTGATTGTTGTACCAATGTTGGACTGTGGTCATTAAAATTACATTTTTGACACACTATATATTTTTTCTAATATGTCAAAATGCCAATAGGTTAATATGAGCAGATTGTCTCTCTCCATGTGGAATGTGAATGGGTCGGGGCACCCCATAAAAAGATATGTTATTTATTTTCTTAAACGTAAGTAATATGATATAGTGTTTCTTCATATGAAGCGGATCAAGTTGGGTTCTGAACTCATGGCTACATTGGTACAGCTATTAAAAACATGCATCAAACGTCCACACATAAACTCAGCCTTATTTGTATTTTAGATAACCTACAAATTAGAAAGTCTTAAATAATGCCTAAACTAAAACTTTCCTAACTAAATTCAGCGGACTCGATACGTGTAAACGGACTATGATAATGACCTACTCGGCCAACACATTGTTTTCTAAAAGCTGGCAGAAAATACTCAAAACAGTGGAGTGGTGGTGACATGGTGCGCTAATGCACATAACTGTTAATTAGAAGGTCGCTGGTTCGATCCCCACAGCCACCACCATTGTGTCGTTGAGCAAGGCACTTAACTCCAGGTTGCTCCGGGGGGATTGTCCCTGTAATAAGTGCATTGTAAGTCACTTTGGATAAAAGCATCTGCCAAATGCATAAATGTAAATGTAGACACAAGCAGCGTATCTATCAACGAGAAATAATATAATATTGAGCAGCAGCCGTGGGCCGCATAGGAGTGATGTCACATTCCCTCTTCAAATGATTGGCTAGAGGAGCTGTCAATCAAGAGCTAGTGTACCAATAGGGACACAAAACACCCCCAGAATTACTTGAAACTCTACTCACAAGTTTTGGAAAACCAAGCGCCGAACTCTGAAACAAAAGCAAAGAATACTGCGTAAGCGTACTAAAAATGAAACTATGAGCAACATTGTCAGAGCACAAAAATAGAAACATGAAACAAGAAAAACATGATTTTGTTTGCAATTCTGATGATTTAACTTGATTTTCAGATACATTTTCAGTTATTTTTTGCAGCATATTTTAAATGTTTATATATATTTTTGATTCATGCATATATATTTATTTTTTTATCTGTACTTATAATTTTTTTATTCATGCTTATTATTTTTGGATCCGTGAACAATACATTTGATTGGATTTTGATCCCATAATTTACTATTAGTAAAAAGAAAAAACACAAATAGATTTTCTACTGTCAGAATGGCAAAGCGTCAGAAGTTAGAATCACCCTAATGTCTTATCTTCAAGGGAATGAAGTAGGGGGGCGTTCATAAAAAAATGGTTAAGAACCACTGCTCTAAATACAAACTATACACACAAAATCGAAGAGAGGATGTATCCTGGTAAAAGTTTATATATATATATTTTTTTAAATAAAAAAAAAAAAACGGATTATGATTTCATGATTCTTAATTCTTTCAGTGGATATCAAAATGTGTTTTCTGTTTCTCTTCTACTAATAGGCCACAAACAAATTTATCTTCAAATCTTTATTGTTTAGATGTTGTCCCTGTGTTTCTCATAGTCAGTGCTTTTCATCTTGACTGTAAGTCACACCAACTTGTCTTCTGGCCTCATCCATTATCTCTGCCAGAAGAATGGAGTCTGCCAGTGACATCACAGCACTTTCTTTCAGTCCTTGGAGACACAAAACAAAATAGCTTAACAGAAAGCCAAGTATATCATTTCAACATGTCTCTACATAACTACACATGTTCAAAAACAAAGCCGGTCTTACCATTCAGTAAACACTGGCGCACCTCCTGGGCTTCATAGCACAATCCTGTGCTGTTGGTGAAGTTGAGAGGAATACTGGGCTCTGGTAACGGGTGCTGACTCACCTTACCGTTCACTTCTAAATTTGTAGGACACCACATGTGATCTGGTACCTACAGACATAAAGACCACAGGTTTCATATGATTTGTAACTTTTCCTTCACATTAATCACTCATGTACACCGCTTCATAAGTCATCATGTTCCAATAACACAAACCTTCATCATGCCATTTGTGCCGATAATGACAGCATCATTGGTGAGATTCATAGATATAGAGCATGTGCACACGGCCATTCTGTTCTGTGAGAACTTCAGCACAATAATCATGTGTCCATCGACACCTACAGCACATTAAAATGCATTAAAAACAATAACTGCTGTTTACAAACCCAATGTGTCCTTTTAAAAGTTGAATTTATTGTGGAATTGATGAAAAGTCTGTATGGGTGAATATAATGAAACACTATGCAAGTCACATTTTACTCCAAAATCAAAAGGAAAAGAAAACAACAAATTACATAGTTTTGCATAAATTGTCTTTATTATTTTTTTTTTTTGCATTGTGACATTATATTCATGACAATTAAGCATATTTAAGCGTGAGCAAAGAAGAAAACTATTTTCTTTTGTTTTTGGGGTGAAATATGACCCGGACATGTTCTTGATAGGTTTCGTGAGATTCACAATTCTAATATGGTTTTTAATTTTCTGTAAATCTGCTTTGAAATTATGGGTTTTTAGAAAAACTCATGCCAGTATTATAAAAACCTTAAGGGTTGACCCAGACTTTTCATTTGCAAATCATCAAGAGTTTGATAATGCTGTTTATTTAATTAAAAATGTGTTGTTGTGAAACTGACCTGTGTCAAGAGTATATCCAGTGGCTTGAATAGATTCTGGTCTTTCTCCATTGTACACCATCAACACAAACTGCAAACAGTACACCCCAATATCCAGCAGGGCTCCTCCACCAAGATCTTTCTCTATCAGCCTAGGAATATTTGTGAGAGGTGCGCCGAGATCTGCTCTCACCATCTTAACCTCACCCACCTCACCCCGAGCCAGCAGCTTCCGAATTTCCACAGACACGGGGAAGAAGCGTGTCCACAGCGCCTGTGAATTTGATGGGTGTTTCAGCAGAACACTGATCTTCAGTTTATTAGGATATATCATAATTTTGTGATATTTGTCAGAATAAGCCTTTGAGTGGTAAGGTGTTTGGCCTGCACTGAAGTCACTCACTCACCTCCATTAAGAAGACCTTGTTTTTGTTGGCAGAAGCAACAAGCTTGTTAACTTCACCTGCGTTCATGGCCAGCGGTTTCTCTATAAGCACACTCTTTCCAGAGTTCATGAAGAGCTGCCCGACTCTCAGGTGGTGAGGATGGATATTCCCAACATACACTGCATCTATAGAAATATCAATGGCATAAATAACTATCAGATCTGTGGGTTTTAAGTGTGTGAGGGGTTTGTGCATTGAATTCCTAATGACACACAGTCCATTTAAAAAAGAAAATCCTTTGTAATTATACAGCACATCAGGCAAATAACGTAGTAAAGCTGCAGTTATTTACTTATGATTGTCAGGAAGTGAAATCCTTTCATGTTCAACTACAAGTAATTGTAAGGGAAAAAAACATACAGGTTACTTTTGACCACCAAATCAAAAGAATTATGTTTTTTTAACAAAGGAAATTAAGCCTATTTTAGGATCATTAAGATTTGTTTGCATTGTGACATTATTATTAATTCACATTACCTTAATGCGTCTGGCTATTTTACCTTTGAGGCTTTTTTTGCTATTTCACACTGTAAAAATCCCACCTCGCTGGCCCAATGGAGGAGTCCAGCAAAGTGGTTAAGGTATCTGCGCGTTTGTCTGTTTCGTGTGCGTGTTGCTGTAGTGTCTATTTGATTTAATTAAGACTGACTCCATTAATAATTTACTCAAATTTTTTAGACCTCGAATTTAGGTTGATTATCCATTTAAAATCGATCATCAATAGAGATTTTATCTAGAATTGGATACTTGATTATTCTAGTTAGTTCTATACTTTTACATTGCACTCATTCATCCGATTTCCTGTTACTTGAGTCTACGCGCTGGCCGGGTATAAGCGTGATCATTTCATAAACAGGTCAGTTTTTGATCATTATTCAGAGGTAATTGACTAATACTATTCAGACAAGTCACTCCCTGTTTTATCTGAATAGTAGTTTGGTTTAGTCCCCATAGAACTGCATACAATTGTATTACAGTAACACTATTCTCACTCAGAGGGAGTGACTAATACCATATGGTTAAGCCGCATAGTTTCCTATGTACTCTTAACTGGAATAAAATTACAGTAATCAAAGGTAGCGACTAAAACTATTTAGACATTCCGATGTTCTAAATAATGATTATATGTAGTCCCTACAGTCTAGTTATACTTAGCTAATGTCGAATGTCAGAGAGCTAAGGTTGCAGTGTCAACGCCTAGCCGTTAGTGTGTATCAACACTGATTGCAGATTTGTAGGCCTACTTAATGTAATCTTCTAAAGAAGTCAAGTTTAACAATTTATTAGTCAGGTAAATATGTATCATGCCATTCACATAATTAATACATTCAGAAATAATAAATACAAAATAACCATTGCTCAAAGATGAATCTTAAAATTAACAAATGCATACCTGACTTCAGCAAAGTATTTAGTGTTGGCACTGTGGGGATTTCTGGCTCCAGAAAATTCCAATAAACAGTGTGCTAAATTGCCTTAAATACCCACACCCCAACCAAATGCTATGAGAGTAAGAATTTGAGGGATGAATTGGTTTGGAAGTCCTGGGGTCCCACCTAATCTGCATACAGGAGGTCATTTAGAAAAACCAAGTGGGGAGGCACGCCCCCCAGAATTGGTCAGAATTCCTCTAAATTCTGCAAACTGCGTTATCATGTATTTTACAGATGTGGTAATGAGACATTTTCAATGATATCAAACATGTATAGCCAGACATATACTTAGATATTTGTTACCTACAAGATTGCACTGTGTTTTAAGGTGATTCTGAGCTAAGGAGGACAGGAAGGGTGAGGGGGAGAGAGAGAGAGAGAACAGATGTGGAAAGACAACAATTAATCTTTTCAAACTCAGATGGGTGTTTTTGAGATAGAGATGATCTTTGCGAGAAAGTTGGTATGCTGATTTTCTCAGATATTATGTTGATTGTCCCGGACCTTCTTTTGTGTTCTCAGGGTGTTGCGCCATTTGAATATGACATGAACAGATGATGTCAAAATCCCAAACAGCAAAGGTAGGGGAGTGGGCAAAGTTTTTTTTTAGCCAATCAGAAACACTTACCCCCCGCTGATTTTGCACGTACATCGGATTGCCTGATATGTTTTTGGAGGGTGGGGTTTTTGGTAGAAACCATGTGGTTGAAGGGTTTGAGGGCGTTAAGCAAAACCAAGATGCCTCAAATTGCTAACTGCATTGTAAACTGTTAATTTTGTTTGGCCAATTTTTCATAACCAATATAGTAACAATGACAATATAACCTATATCCGGGTCTCTGGCAAGCTCCTCGTAACTTCCATAAGCTTTGAGGATGCGATGCTGCTCGGCAAACTTCTGAGCGCTCTTTATATCACGGGCTGCCACTGCAACCACCTTGAAGAAGCAAAGTTTTCGGTTACTGAGTAACACAGAGACTACACAAAACATTACAATTTTGTCTCCAAAATCATATTATAAGCAATTTAAAGGGTCAAAGTGTTCGCCCAAAAATTGTATTCTCTAAATAAAATGTAATTTAATCGACATAAACAATGATTTAGAGAAGACTTTCTCAGTTCTGTAGGTCCTCACAATGCAAATGAATGGTGATCAGAATTTTAGAGGTCTAAAAAGCATATAAAGGCAGCATAAAAGTAATCCATATGGCTTCAGTGGTAAAATCCGATATGATAAAAGTGATATGATAATTGTGGTTTAGATACAGATAAATATTTAAGTCCTTTTTACAATAAATTTCCACTTTCACTTTCTTCTTATTTTATTTTTGGCGATTCACATTCTTTGTGCATATCGCCACCTATTGGGCAGGGGGAGAATGTATAGTAAAAAGGACTTAAATATTGATCTGTTTCTCACCCACAACTAGGGCTAGGCGATATGACGATATATATTGTGGCGACAATATAAAGATTTTGCCATATGCCACGTGACATATCTATGTGGGCAGGGCTTCATGTGAGACTTGAAACATGGACAGGGTTTTTTCAGAATTGAAAATTGTTCTGCTGCCGCCTAAGCAAATTCAATGACATTTAATGACATTCATCTCATGATTGGCGCTTCAAAAGAGCTAAATATCCCTCTTCTCTGGCAAGCAAGCTTTCAGATATTTGTGCCTCACAGACAGGAGAGCACAAAACGGGATCAATCGCACTACTCAATCATTTCTGACGCAGTTAAAGCCTGAATGGAGTTACACATCTCCACAGAACAGGACGACTTCCGAATAAGTCAATAAAATAAATAAAGGAGCTTGTTTTTAAAACAGGTGCAACATCTGTGGTGTAGGTTCACAAAAGCCAACACAATGTCACTCATAATACAAGCAATCGGTTTTATCACCTCAAAATGAAGCATGCAACAGAATATTATGAAAGCCAAAAGTCAACAACAACAACAACAAAATGTAAAAAAAAATTCTGTTTATTTTCGTTGGATATTTTTTTAATTACTGTAGGCCTATTTAATATTTTATTTGTTGCATTACTTTGAGAAGATCTTGAGAAAAGTTTAAAATAGGCTAATAATAACAATACTGGTCAATTTTTAAGTCCTTGTGGTGGCATCGTGACTCGCCTCAATCCGGGTGGTGGAGGACGAGATCGTCAATCCGCACATTTTATCCCATAGCTTGTTGAGCGTGTAGACTTAGCGTGTGTGGAGGCTTCATGCTATTCTTCTGCGGCATCCACGCACAACCCACCACGAGCCCCACCGAGAGTGAGAACCACATTATAGCGACCACGATGAGGTTACCCCAACGTCACTCTACCCACCCTAGCAACCAGGCCAATTGGTTGTTTAGGAAGCCTGACTGGAGTTACTCAGCACACCCTGGATTCAAACTTACAACTCGAGGTGTGGTAGTCAGCGCCTTTACTTGCTGAGCTACACAGGCCCCCACAATATTGGTTAACTAAACATCAGACTGAAATGTTTAATCACTTGGAAAATTAATTTTAAAAAGTAGTATAGTAGAATACATTTTTTATTTATAAATTATCCTATTTAATTCACTGATTGGAGTTTCCAAAAATAGGCATTATATTACTATATTGTGATATATATCGCTATCGTGATATAAAATATCACCCAACCTTATTCACACCTATCATATCATTTCTGAAGATGTGGATTTAACCACTAGAGCCATATGGGTTTCCATTATGCTGCCTTTATGTGCTTTTTGGACTTTCAAAGTTCTGGTCACCATTTACTTGCATTGTATGGACCTACAGAGCTGAAATATTCATTTGTGTTGTGCAGAGGAAAGTCATACACATCTGGGATGGCATGAGGGAATGATGAGAATTATTTGTAGTTTTTGGGTGAACTATCTCTTTAAAATATTGTTGCGTGCCATTTACCATCCACTGAAACCATTCAAATTGACAGTGAATTTAGTTGCGTGAATACTCATGGTAATACGGTCAGCCTGTTTTATACAACAAAAACAAGAAACAAAAGAGTCTTCTTTAAAATAATTAAAATACCTTTAAAAGTCTAATTCTTAACAGCTTTAGTCGAGAACTATGTAAGTCTGTTGACCGGTGGCTACTAAACATGTTCACGGTTTCGTTTGTGATTAATGTATTAAGTAGCAATCTAACTACACTGTCCTATGCAAGAAACCATTTCATGTCTCTAACTTAAACATTTCTTTAAGCATTATTAATAATGCAGTTACAACCCACAGTGCAAGTTCGCAAATTATGTTTACACGCTGTAAAATCTGACACATATAATCAGTTGTGTAATGCACACGTTACCTGATGTTCCTCTAATGACAAAGTTTTCAGCGCCACTGTAAAGTCATGACTGATTTTACCAGCGCTGCAAATGCCCCAACGAGTCGCCATGTTCATGAAATATACTTAAGATAAAACTTACTCCCTGAATTTCTACACAGACGGAGAAATGTAATCGTTCAATTGTCATTCACATCTGCACGACTGAAGCAACGCATGTACTTTAACCACCAGATGGCGCCAGACGACAATGCAGTTCATATTAATTTCATAATTATATTCAAGAGCAAGAGCAGCTAACCTCAAAAGCGTCACTCATTTTAACTCTTTCCCCGCCAGCGTTTTTAAAAAAGGTTGCCAGCCACCGCCAGGGTTTTTGACGATTTTCGCTAAACTTTAATGGCCCGCAGAATATTTTCTTCCATGAATATATGAAGATGCTATATATCACAATAAAGATCTGAGCCTCTGCTTTTAGGCAAAAAAAACGATTTTATTTTATCTTCATTTGTTCTTTTTTATTGCGACTTGAACAGAGGTCGGTTTTGTCAAAAACAACATTTCAGACAAAAAGCTGATAAAAGGCATGTTTATGTCTGATATTTTGAGCTTCTCAATACTCCACTTCTTCATGTTTGAGACGATCGCAGTCTGTTTCTTTGATCAAAGAGTTGCGTACTCTTTCAAAACATGCGGAGGGGTCTTCCTTACCGTATAACACCTAAAACACGGAAACCCGGAAAATTCCGTGTTTGGCGGGGAAGCGTTTTTTCATAAAACACGGAAAATTCCGTGTTTGGCGGGGAAAGAGTTAAGAATAATGTCAAAATATAGTCTTCCTTAGTCAGTTTATTGATGCAAATAGCAAAATTATCTTATATCACCAGTTAAAAAGTTACTAGTAGTCAGGCTGCCGCTAAATCTCATTAGACAGGGACACATTTGATTTACAGGTGGGCCCCCTCTTCACCAGGTCCAACAAGTAGGCCATAATGGACCTCAGTGAGCCCCCCCCCCCATCACAGTGCTTGGACAACACACACACTCTTGGGGGTTGAGCTAGCAAGATCTTCTTTGGGTGTCTGTGGGATGGCCTGTTGCAGAGGGTTTGGCCTCTGCTGTGTTCCCAGACTGCACAATGGTGGGAACTCTGAGAGGGCAGCTCTACAGTTGGGTGCTATTTTTAAACATTACATCCACAATCTGTCAAGGGCTGCCCCATAGGGACCTGCCACCAGCAGTCTCCTCAAGCCACTGAATTTAACCCAGGACAACTCCAGATGTGATGGAAAACATCTGGACCAAGCTGCAACCACAAAAGGGTATCTCTTTCTCTCTCCCTTGAAAGTGATTATTATTAGGTCTGTGCTAACAAATGTATCTATAGAAACTACCTTTCTTTGGAGTATTTAAACCTCAGTCATTAGGGTAAGGAGTGTTGGTGGCCTAATGGTTTAATATTTGGGCTGTTGTAGGCCAAAACAGCAGGTTGGAGGTTCAGTCCTATGTAGAAATGATCTAGGAATTAAAGCTTTCCCTGCTATGAGTGTAATGCTAGTAAGGTTGGTAAGTAAATGAGTGTGCTGCAGAGTTTTGAGCCACTGACATTATGCACAGCGGCAACATCTTTAATTTTTATGGCTGTAATGGATAGACTTACAGTTGTTTCAAGTGTTTTTTATCGTTCCGATGAGGAAAAATGGAAAAAACAAAACATCTTTCCAAAAAAATTTATAAATCAGTTGGCAAAAAACTTTATAAAACACAAGTTGTGGAAAATTAGATGTGTTCTAGAAGCTTTATACAGTGTAGGTCAATAAAGAGACTACGCATCTATCCCTCAAAGCCTCGTTGTCATTGGGCAAATTCCAATCAAAAGTGATCACCCCGATGCCCTAGGGGTTGGGAACCCTGCTCCTGGAGAGCCACTGTCTTGCAGAGTTTCTCCAATCCTAATCAAACACACCTGCCCTTCATTTTTTCCAAGTAATCCTGGAGACCTTCATTAGTTTGCTGTGGTTTGCTTAATTAGGGTTGAAGCGAAATTCTGCAGGAGCAGTGTTGCCCACTCACTATGAAAGAGCTCTTGATATGGGTACTCTTGAAGGGAGCATGGCATCACAGTTTAAATGTAGCCTTCACCAAAAGTCTTGTGACAGGGCACTTTGTGCAATAATGAATTTAATTTAGTTTGGAACAACCTTTCGAGTGGTGTCACTTTCCCGAAGTGCCCTTCAAGGGCGCAATAATGCCATTTGGAAAAACGCCCATTCATGTCAAAAATCAAAGATGGCGCTATTGTGGAAAAGGTCTATTGAGTTCAGAAAGCAGAGGTGTGCAATTCTTTTTATGTTGAAATGCTTTCTCCTATCCCAGTTTAATTCTGTATTCAGAGGCAGGTAAAAGTGAGTCATTTGTAGGTTGACAGTGTTAACACGGTACCGCTGTGGTACTTTCCAATATTCCTCTGTTTGAGGGGCCTGTCCAGCTGTTCAAACAATGGCAGACAAAAAAAAAAAATATTTTTGCAATACAGTTTCTGAAATTACACACTACAAACTTTAAATTCCAATTAAATTCTGGAATTTTAATTAAGGTTGCAGGATACAGAATTTGAAGTACAGTTAAAATGAAATGAAAATAATTGACTATATTGAGATAAAGATTAATCGATTAAATGAACATGTTAATGTCATTATTTTTTTTTTTTCTGAAAACACTGGTGGGCATTTTGTGGTTTCTGTATGGCAACAGTGTTTCGAAGTATTTTGATGGCTGCGTTTATCGTTAAGACAGATACATATAATCAGGGAATAATTTGGCATAATTAGTCAAAATCAATTATGCAATTATTTTTTGACACACAACTTGTGTTGGACTAATAAAATTCCTCTTTAGCTGGTTAAAGGTGTTCAATTTCTTTGAATTGCAACGTGGAGCATATTTAATTCTAATTCCAAATCATGACTTGAAAGGGAGCCAGTTCTTCAATTCTTAAATTGCCCAAATCACAAAAAAATAAATACTCAAGTTAATACATTTGGGCTCGTCATGCATTCACAGTTTTGTGTTGTAAGTATATTTTTACATATAAAAGCTGTAAATCAGTCCTATGTGTAATGCACATTTCTCAAACACAATACAAATTATTATTTTGAACACACTCATACTCACCTCTACAATTTACCAATACTATCTTGGTGAGCTTAGCTCATGGCATTCAATCAAGTATCAGATAGCATAATGTATACATTTCAAACCAACAAAGCACACTGATTAGCCACAGTAATTTATTTATTGCTTTAATTTTTAAAAAAAAGATTACTTGTCATTTATTACACTTAGTTGGTAATGAAACACTTTCATGTTTTCTGTCTTTCAGAACAGGTTACATTTAGGCACAAATAAGTGCATACAACAATTATTTTCCTCTTTCAATTCCAACTCCTGACACAGAAGAGGAGGATAAACCCATAGCTTACTGCATCAAAGGCTGACTGAACTATGCGGAATAACAGAGCTTAAGTAATTCAGTTTACACAAGCTACCTTTACTAAAGAGGATGATAATCCACTCCCCTAATTTCTAGTTTTGTTTATACTGTAAAATTACAAAAACACATCATGGAACTGAAGCAGAAGCAGAGAAGTTACTTTGGCGGGCCTTATCTTCAGAAGTTCAGTACAAAAAGTCAACAAAAACAACATCACATTAAATACAATTGAAAAAGTATCCCCCACTATCCTGGTCCGTGATGTAAACTCGAGCAGAATGTAAGAGAAGAATGCACGACTGCTTGCACTCAAAGATCTGGGTCATTAAGAAAAACACTGCATTTATTATTAGCAGATGTGAACAAGCCAACAATAAAATGATGCAGCTCACATTCCAATGGCAAAAAAGCATTTACATTTTGCCTCAACACAGCTATAGGACAACAAATACCAACTAGTTTTAGCCTCCTATCATACAAGGTCCACACAAGTCCTACAGCTCATGTACACACAGCTTTGCATTACTGCATGACAATAAATGGACTGACTGAAGTGTAGATCGTACCAGCCAGGGCTTTAGTGTACAGGTTGAGAGCAGTTCTCTTTATTTTATGAGGCCTTACAAGTGTCAACCATCTTGACTACCAGTCCGGCATCGACCCAGATGTGAAAATCACAGAATCACCCCGATATTTAGAGCGATGCAGATAGAGTTTAACGCCCTACAGAATATCAGTTTCAACACTAAAATTGTGGGGAAGTGGTTTCCATGCTAATACCCTGATTTAAAGAAAGTAAATTATAAGTATTTATAATCTAAATAAGCATGATTTTAAATATTGTTTGGCATTCATCATTTAACTGAAAAGAAATGTAATCTTTTGGCTTATAAATAAGAAAGTGTCTGCACAATAACATATATAAGATAATGTCTTTCTCCTGGTGAGGAACAGCTAAATGGCACACAATTTTTGAATGAAATTTTCGTATCATTTGGCAAAAGTCGAATGAGTAGTTTTCAATAAATTGGTCTGCGCTGCACTGGAAACACAAGATGAAAATAGAACAAGAAAAAAAAAACACTAATAAACCAACCAACCTGTCTTTCAAGACCACCAGCCACCCCAGTGAAAAAGTGCTTCAATCTTCAATTTTTTTGCTTTTCAGCATCGACCTAGGAGCCCATCCAAACTCTTTCAGCATCTCTATGTACATACTACCACCCAATAAAAGGCCCACACAAACATGATGAACGAGAAACCAGTTCAAAGGACATCTTGCAGTAATCATAAAGGTTTCCATTGATAGTCCAAATAAAGAGTAAGATTTGGGAAGATAGAAAGATGGACTTCCACTCCACCCTTAAAAAGCTGTAAAAGGTAGAACTTTAGGTGCCTAAATATTTACGCACTGATTTTGACTATATAGAATCAGAATTGAAATGAATATTGTATATGTTATTAATTGCACAATGATTATGGTTTTGCGGGGTGCAGAATGACAGAGTTGTCACCCTGCAGCCCGGGCCAAGAGGTTTTGGTCTTCTATGGTTATGGAACGGACACCTCCAGAAGCCGGTTGTTTTTACGCTTGCAGGCGACACCATTGCCGTTCTTTGGGGAACCCTGGATGAATTTTACACACACTTTGTCCTGCTTGAACAGCACAAGGAATCTGAAAGGGAATGAGAGAAGTTATGCTGAAATGTTTAAGGGTGATACTAAAAAAGAACAAGGAAGGCAGATATGTTGGGACACTGACTCATCTGAAATGTCGATTTTGATTCGATTCCTGTCAGCTGAAGCTGCACCTGTGCGATGGAGTTTGGTGATTATCTCAATCAGTCGGTCACTGCTCAGCAGAAAGTCACCTTTGGCTGCTGACGTGGCACCCTACAGAGAGATCACGCATGTGAGTTCAGATCCAGCTAAAACAGGATGATCACCAAAGGAATGCTCCAGTTTCAATACAAGTAAAATGCAATTGACGGCATTAGTGGCATAATGTTGATTACCATGAAAATCTTTACAACTCGTTCCTCCTTTTCTTTAAAAAAGCAAAAATCATGGTTACCATTTAAAATGAAAGTGAAAGGGGGCCATTCTGTAAATGTTAAAATACTCCCTGTTTCAGAAGTATAGCCACAAGACATTAACAATATACATGTGTGGCAGCGGGGGCGTGGTCAAGCGCCCGTCCGAGAGAGAAAAGCGGTAAGGGCGCTCACACCTGGGCTAAATTATGTCTAACACCTGTCTCTAATTGCAGTAGAGTGAGGAGAGCGGTTTAAAAAGCCAGCAGCCACAGAGGAGGGGAGACGGAACAACAAACTCAGCGTTTGAAGTCCCTGCTGTGTTCTACATGATTGCAAATACTGTCATTAAAAAAAAGAGAATTAAAATCTTACCGTGCCCCGAAGACCTGTTTCCTGTCCTCCATCATTTGAAGAGTGTTACAACATGTTAACATTATTTTACTTAAATAAAACTGCTTACTAACTTTATCTGTGTAAAGTTATACCCAATATTACAACTTAACATAATGGTAAACCCAGGTAAATGCAGTAACGCCAGTAAATCCCTGATTTTATCACGCTAAAATCATGCTAACATGCATATTGTTTACAACTTGTGGCTATACTTTTGAAACCGTGAATATTTTAATGTTAACGGACTGGCCCCATTCACTTCTATTGTAAGTGCCTCACTGGAAGAGACATTCACCCAGACATTCTCTTGTCATCTGAACCTGGAAAATTCCTTTAAGATGCTTTCAGTATAATTCAAGCAAAACATGTTCTTCCATGATACCTCTTTGAGCTTGAGGGCGAAAAAGCCATCGTTTTGTGTGCTGACAGAGACACTGCTGAGGTCTGGCAGCGGCACGCTGGCCTTCACTTGGCCGGTCTTCTGATCAGCCAGAACAAAGTTCTTCTTGGTCAGGAGGAAAAGTCTTGGAGCCCTCTAAAAAGTCAATCAGTGGACTGTGATTCAAAGTTCATGCTAAAAGGACAATGATGGAATCACATGGAAATAATTTGTCTTTTAATTGATTACATCTTTTGCCTTGAGTAACATAAATCCTGTAGGCACAGAGCAAAGTTGTCCTCACCTTTCCATTAGCACGGTTGATTTTACTGACCACATCTGCAAGAAGAACCTTGTCGTCTACTAAGCTGTTCAGCTTTTGGTACTTTGGGTTTTTGGTCATCTCAAGATAGTCTCCTTTGAAAGGCTGCCCAACACTGTGAAGCAGAGGACATTGGTTATTGTAATAAAAAGCAATATTGCAGATGTAATTGTTCCTAAATCTAAGACACTTCAAGGAATATGTTTTGTTTTGGATTGTTAATATTCACTAAATATCTATATCGGAACGACACAAGGGTGAGTAAATGATGATATTTAATTTTTAGGTGAACTATTTCTTTAATGTTTCTTTCCTACCTGTTGGGATACAAGGCCTTCTTATCTTTGAATAGCTCGCTTGCTGCCAGCTTCTCGTCGTAGGTCGCCTTCTTCTCCTCTGTGAACTGGCTGCGGTATTTCTTGCACTAATTTGAGGACACCATAAGGAAGATCACATGGTTAGATTACTATTTGTTTTAAATATGACATGACTTCTGAGTTATTAATTAATTCTAGAGATACAGAGACATCCAAGGGCACTAACCCTCCACAGATGGAACATCCTCCTAAGCTCTTTATGTGTCCCATCCAGGAACCCATAGGGCCGAGCCGGCCAGCTCTTATCGATCGGTGACATGGAAGTCATTGTCTTCTTCAAGTCCAGGAAGTACTTCTGCATCTATAGACAAAACAATGGAAATGATAATAAGTACCTGCATAAACATTGACAATGATGTGTTTAAAACCATTTTCACACCGACAGTGGCTCCAAAAGTATTTGAACACTTGAACACTGAAATTTCTCTTATCATTTACTCACCTGAATGCCATACAGGATGTGTTTGACTTTCTTCTGCTGAAAACAAAGGAAGATTTTTTACAAATATCTCAGCTCTGTAGGTCCATACAATGCAAATTAATGGGGGCCAAAACTTTGAAACTCCAAAAGCACACAAAGGCAGCATAAAATATATCCATACGACTCCCGAGGTTAAATCCATGAATTCTGAAGCGATCCAATCGATTTTTGGCAAAACTTTTTCAATTTACATCTTGCCATTGCAGTATTTATGCACAATCCTAATTTCAAGGTTGAATACACCTGCTACTGGCTGACACATGCGCAAAGTGCTAAATGGCGCAATAGGAAGTGTAATCAAGCTTTAAATTATGATCGCCAAGGAGACTTCTGATGTCAAGATTTATAGTGAAAAAGGAGATACATTTTCTGTCCTCACCAAAAACTGATTAGATCACTTTAGAAGACATTGATTAAACCACTGGGGTATTATTGATTACTTTTATGCTGCCTTTGAGCTTTTTGGAGCTTCAAAGTTTGGCCCCCCATTCACATGCATTGTATGGACCTACAGAGCTGAAATATTCTTCTAAAAATCTTCATTTGTGTTCTGCAGAAGAAAGTAATGCACATACGGGATGGCATGATGAGAATTTTAATTTGTTCAAAAATATTCCTTTAAGCAACATTTAATGTATGAATTTCATTGCATTTATATAAAAAAATGTCAAACCATGTGGCATTTAGAAACATATCACTTTAAGCAACACTTCACAAAAAAACAGTTTGTTAGGTTTTAAATGTGACACTTTGTGGCTGGAAATTGACCATTTCCATAGTTAATGTGATGATCTGCACCTGTGGTTACTCTGTTATGATACCTGTGTGAACATGGGGGAACTGACTTCCACTAAAAATCACCATGAAACCAGTCGTTTAAAGTAACAATCAAGTGAAGTTGGTTTTGAGAAAAGCTTGAGAATCATTTGTTTGCAGAAGCCACTTGCTTTGATATTTTGTCATTAAATGCAATGACATTCATACATATTTAAGAGTGACTTTAGTGCCGAAAAGTATCCAACATCTTATCTGGCAAAGTTTACATCCAACTACAATGAATACATCAGCCACCGTGTGACTTACGATTTTCTGGATGGTGAAGTCATAGATCTTTTTGCCGGCATTAGCTCTAAAGAACTTCCTGTATTCCCGACGGACCTGTAAAAAAGTGGCTTCAAATAATCACTTATTCTTTGTATTAAGACTTGTCATGACAAAAGGACCTGCACAGGACACCGTCATGATAGACAAGCGGTTTGTGACAAACATGGGCTTAAACCTAAAGAGCAGCACACTGAAAGATCAAAGGAAGGATTTAAGACACACTGCTGTACACAATTATCTTTTTACAGAAGCTAAACAAAACAAAACTAGATAAAAAAAAACACACACACAATTCCAAAAAGCAGAGGAGAGTAACACAACAAAGGTTTTTTTTAAAAGGAAACAAATAACTATGTTAGGAGCAGAATTCAGACCGCAAACAGGGCAGACACGCAGAACCGAACAACCAGAACAGAAAGATCGAAATATCATCAGGCAACATCTGTAGTGTCAGTGATGTTAAAAGACACAGCTTGAGTAAGCAGTATATAATCAAAGCAGCAGTGTAATTGCAACAGCAGGCTTTCAAATTGACAGTATTACTGCTGCATAATAGAGCTGTGGCTGTATACACAAAATAAAAGTGATTTTTGGTATACAACATTGAGAGTTTTTCTTTAATAACAGCCATAGCAAAATTATTAATTATGAGTGGGCCATTGTGATCTATTACAAACTTGATTTCAAACTGCATAAGAAGGGGTCTTATATAATATGAAGTTGTCTCTGAGTTTGTCTATACATATTTTAACTTGTGGTGTGGTCTTTAGCATACTTAATAGTATAAATACACTGGATAAAGCTGTGTTGAAAGTACTTCTGGTGCCAATGACTGTTAAGGAAAAATTTAATTTTAGGGTTCACATGAAAATATTGTTATATGATACATGTTTCCTTTGCACATTTTCTTTTTTATTTGACATGGCCAGGGGCATTTCTAAGAAACATCAGGGGCTATAAATGGGGTCTAGTGGTATTCTTGTCCGGGAGGATACTTTTAATTTTTCATCTCTAACGAAAACATTGGAAGTACTGATTGCAAGTTTAATAATATCACCTGATATAATTAAATATTTAAACAGGGTTTTTTACTCTTCTAAAAAGACGACGGTGACTTTTGGCAAAATCAATGTAACTTAAATGATTTGGTTTTCCCAATGCTACATATAAAAGAGGACTGTTTACATAGCTGAGCATGTTTGATTACTTCCTCAGCTACATCGCTGAGTTCGCAATACAATATGTCAAATGTAGTGTTTTGTGAAGCTACAGCAACATAATCACACAGGATTTTCCCCCCCTAACTTTACATTTTGACTCTACTGATTTAGGTTAGGTTTAAGTTTGGGTTGGGGGGGGTGCGGTTTATAAAATATGCATTCTTCTTCACTGTATCGCTCACTTTTGGCACCCCGACAATGCACCCGGAACATGGAGCTCGCACATGCCCTTACGCCCAACAACACTAACCACTTTTGCCACTGTGGGTAGTGTCTCGAATTTCGGTTACCACAGACTGATTTTAGCTAAAAAAATTATTCAACCTACTGTTTCGGATTTCACTGTGAGATTATTCTGGCTACAGCGCTACTCTAAAAAATACCCAAAAAAGCTATTGTGAAAAGAGCTGAGCTACCGTTACCCTAAAATGAAAAATGTAGTTAAGTTAGTGGTGTTTCTTAGTTTCTCTTCCCTAGTTGAATTTGTTAATTTGATCACACTATGATAGCTACTTTATATTGCTATAAAGTAACAGAACTTTATATTTTAATTTTGTAAAAAAAAATAAAATAAAATGTGAATCTATGTGCATTCTCTACACAAATTTCATAATAAAAACCAAGACCGCTTGAAGAATATAATCAAACCATATAATGCTGATGATCAATTTTATAAGACTATTTTGTTTGTTATTATGACTCGCCATTGCCTCTGTGTAGTAAATACAACTCTGCTCCATGCTTTTTATGAAGTCGGGCTTGACGAAAATCATTCAGGGCATGAGCCCATAGCGATGTCCCTGGACATGACCCAAACTAATAAGAGACAAAACTAAGATGATTGACAGATAAACACTACCTGGCACACCTGCATAAAAGTCACATAAAAGTGGAAAATGTTTGAATATTTAAAAAGACTATGATATTTACAAATGGTAATTAAATAGAATGCAACCCCAAATTGTAGATAAAAAATGCTTAAATTGTTTGGATTTTGTCAGACTGAACAGAAAATGGTGTACAGTGGGTACGGAAAGTATTCAGACCCCCTTACATTTTTCACTCTTTGTTATATTGCAGCCATTTGCTAAAATCATTTAAGTTAATTTTTTTTCCTCATTGTACACACAGCACCCCATATTGACAGAAAAACACAGAATTGTTGACATTTTTGCACATTTATTAAAAAAGAAAAACTGAAATATCACATGGTCCTAAGTATTCAGACCCTTTGTTTAGTATTTAGTAGAAGCACCCTTTTGATCTAATACAGCCATGAGTCTTTTTGGGAAAGATGCAACAAGTTTTTCACATCTGGATTTGGGTATCCTCTGCCATTCCTCCTTGCAGATTTCTCCAGTTCTGTCAGGTTGGATGGTAAAAGTTGGTGGACAGCCATTTTCAGGTCTCTCCAGAGATGCTCAATTGGGTTTAAGTCAGGGCTCTGGCTGGGCCATTCAAGAACAGTCATGGAGTTGTTGTGAAGCCACTCCTTCGTTATTTTAGCGGTGTGCTTAGGGTCATTGTCTTGTTGGAAGGTGAACCTTCGGCCCAGTCTGAGGTCCAGAGCTCTCTGGAGAAGGTTTTCGTCCAGGATATCCCTGTACTTGGCCGCATTCATCTTTCCCTCGATTGCAACCAGTCGTCCTGTCCCTGCAGCTGAAAAACACCCCCACAGCATGATGCTGCCACCACCATGCTTCAATGTTTAGACTGTATTGGACAGGTGATGAGCAGTGCCTGGTTTTCTCCACACATACCGCTTAGAATTAAGGCCAAAAAGTTCTATCTTGGTCTCATCAGACCAGAGAATCTTATTTATCACCATCTTGGATTCCTTCAGGTGTTTTTTAGCAAACTCCATGTGGGCTTTCATGTGTCTTGCACTGAGGAGAGGCTTCCGTCGGGCCACTCTGCCATAAAGCCCCGACTGGTGGATGGCTGCAGTGATGGTTGACTTACTACAACTTTCTCCCATCTCCCGACTTCATCTCTGGAGCTCAGCCACAGTGATCTTTGGGTTCTTCTTTACCTCTCTCACCAAGGCTCTTCTCCCCCGATAGCTCAGTTTGGCCGGACGGCCAGCTCTAGGAATGGTTCTGGTCGTCCCAAACGTCTTCCAATTAAGGATTATGGAGGCCATTGTGCTCTTATGAACCTTAAGGGCAGCAGAATTTTTTTTTGTAACCTTGGCCAGATCTGTGCCTTGCCACAAATCTGTCTGAGCTCTTCAGGCAGTTCCTTTGACCTCATGATTCTCATTTGCTCTGACATGCACTGTGAGCTGTAAGGTCTTATATAGACAGGTGTGTGGCTTTCCTAATCAAGTCCAATCAGTATAATCAAACACAGCTGGACTCAATTGAAGGTGTAGAACCATCTCAAGGATGATCAGAAGAAATGGACAGCACCAAATATATGAGTGTCACAGCAAAGGGTCTGAATACTTAGGACCATGTGATATTTCAGTTTTTCTTTTTTAATAAATGTGCAAAAATGTCAACAATTCTGTGTTTTTCTGTCAATATGAGGTGTACAATAATGAGGAAACAAAATGAACTTAAATGATTTTAGCAAATGGCTGCAATATAACAAAGAGTGAAAAATTTAAGGGGGTCTGAATACTTTCCGTACCCACTGTATATGTGCCTGTCATTGTGTGTCAAGCAAGACAGACGTCTTTTATTTTAAACCATTTTCAATGTTTTAAGCACCGAAACTTGACTTGCAGCTGCACATTTGCTATGCAGTTACAGCTTTACCATGCTGCTTATGTGTTTAATATACTGTATGCCAAGAAGAGCTGCATGAAACAGGTCATTTGAATACAGAGGGGAAAAGCATCTGTCTCTAAATGATCCAGAGGAAGCTTTTCTAAAGTCCTGGATTATGAGGGCAGATTTGATTCTGCTTTATGGAGTGAGACTCAGAATATCTAAAGCCATACAGCATGTTTCTAACACTATGCCCTTGGTTATGATAACACTAATGCGTGTCAATGACTTGCAATGGACCTATGGAACTGAACTACATCATGACTCTGGGGTTAGATTATATTGTTAATATGAAGCATAGCAGCAGGTTAGATGACACTTAGAGGCAGGCTGTTTGCATGCTTCCAACATGCTCCCCTAAATGACTAATGCCTTGGTGATGGTTGGACAATACCTTTAGTCCCAACCAGTAGGCCCAAATGACAGCGATGGCATTCTTACGCCTGGCTTCCTCCTTCAAGTGTTTCAGCTCTCTACGTGCCTGTGAGAGAGGGAGGAAGAGGGGGGTGAATGCAGAAAAAAGGAAATCATATGAAAAGTATAGCACTAAGAAGCAGTGTAACGCCAGCTCCACGGAGAGGCACAGGGGTTGAGACGCATCACAAAAAAAATGCACTCATTACCGGCTGCAGATGCAAGTTTGCTGTTGGTCAAGACAGATTTACATTGTTGAGGGAGCACATTTCTTTTCATGGGGTTAGCAAAACATTAACGAGAACAAGGGAAAAGAATCAAGAAGAAAAAAAAGTATGAGTACAACTGCTCTCGAGCACACAAACATATTATAAAACAAGCCACATCAACCTCAAGAAGGCACTCGATGGAGCAAAGCAAGGCCACCCAAATGAGGAGGGAAGAAAACAGTGGACGGAGATCACAGCATGCAGAGGGAAGTTAACATGGGCTTGTGGATGGAATGAAATTATCTTTCTGGTTAAAAATGGGTCTAGAGCTGATCTATGGGAAATAAAACCTACTCCCAAACTCAAAACTCAAACTCTAGTTCAAAGTAATCACAAACATTTTTTAAATAAATAATCGTACCTCAAGATATCACAGAGCGCAGAAGGTTTTGACCCACTCCTAAGGGATTACAGGAATGGGAATCGTACGTAACTGAACCATTCCGGTTCCAATTAAAATAATCAAATTCTGTTCCTTAACAATGCCATTAACAATTCTTTTAGTACTTTTGAGGAAGCACCAATTCCTAAATCGGTTCTTCTGTCATGATATTTGGTCATGAGATGTGCAAGAATCAATGAGGTTTGATGTTATTGATGTGTTGCCATCAGTGTTGAGGAATAGATAAATAAAATAGTGAAGTGACCAAGTTAACTTCATTTTTCAGTAGCGTGACAGTGGCTCAGCTATTTTCACAATATTGCAGCTTTTCAAGTAACGAGCTGCATTTTCCAACAAGTAGCGCTGTAGCATCACAAAACGCTACATTTATCACACTGTAAGGTTAACGCAGCAATGGGGCCAAATAAGTAATCAAATGCACTCACCTAAACGGTCCTCTCTCTCATGTAGAATTGGGAAAACGAAATCATACAAGTGAATCGATTCTTTCAAGTTTGCATAAATGATTCACTGATTCACTTGAGTCCCACACAGCCTTAAAGGAACTTTGCCTTCTTATATGAAGCTAAATATTAAGTTAATTGCGGTTTATTAATATATTTAGATTCAGTTCTTTAGAATTAGATTTATTAGAGTATTTTAAGTATAAACTGTTCAATTTAATGTTGTCTTTCTATTCGTTTAACCCTAATGAATTGATAGTAACCAAGACTGGCAGAAACCATGAGTTTTATATTTAACCATGGATTTACTACAGTAATACTGTAGATTTCATTTAGAAATCATGGTTTTACTTCTGTAATAATGTAGTAATCATGACTGTTAACCATGGTTAATTTTGTGGTAACTATGGTTTTACTACAAATACCAAAGTTAAACTATGGCCCCATTAACACCTTGCAGTAACGTGCATTTCATATTCGGTTAGTATCTGGATATTCTTTAGCTTGATTGCATTTACACCTTGCAGTCAAATGCGTCTCCACTGTTACCACTGTGACTGGATAGAGATATGATTAAAGTTACATGCGCTAAATGGCTAAAGCTACTTAAATATAACATTACAGCCTGCGGCTGTAAAATTATTAATCTTTTAGGGGGAAAAAAAACCCCACATGTATAATACAAATGCTTTCAATCATTTTAACAGTCAGGGAAATGTTTTTGCCGTCCGTCAAAGCTAAATTTGGGTCGGCGAAGCAAATCGAATTATATTTATCTTGCGTTTAGCGCTTTGTAAGTGCTAAATATGCTTCTCATCTGAAACGTGCGATTGAAGCCTGGTTTCATGTGAGTTTTATGCATGCCACATAGTAATTAGAAAACCATAGAGATGTGAGCAAGTTGTGATTTGAGGAGAGACTAAATATTCTAAGAGTATTCCAATAGATTAATTCATGGGCTATTGTTCATTGTTCAGTAGCCAAGACTGCAAGACGGCAGTGTCTGTTGTGCTTTTCACATTCCGATGGCAAAATTAAAAGAAAAAGCCAAGAACCCACAACACAGCACTTTAACAATGGATGACTGTAGCGTAACCTCATCACATCAATAAATTACTTGTGTAGTTGTATCCGGATAAAGAAAATGCATTTGCATTTACAGTGTCTTTGAATGAGGTCAGAATCTGTTCCTGACCACCTCAGAATGTGGTTTCAGGGATCCAGTCACAATCCGGTCACAATACGTCTTGGGTACATTTACACTTGTCATTTATGTGGTCAAGTGCTATCAGATAGCGATCACCGAAAACGTATGTTAATGCAATGTGTAAATGGTTACTTATTTTTTGGGTGGACTATCCCTTTAACTTTAAGTTGAAACAACCAGTCAATAATTACACAAAATTTAAGTAACTTGAACCTTAAGTATCAGTTCTTGGTTTATATAATGACTTGTGGTTTGACTGATTCAGCAAGTGAATGACTGATGAGTTTGAGATTCATTTTAGAGTCGTTTTGACTTTTGATTCATTAAAAGAAACTGCTCGAGTCATTCATACACAAATCGGGTCACGTTGTATGTTTGTTGTTGCTACAGTATTAACCAGTATGACCAGTTTTTGATTCCCAACCCTTAGGGATTGATTGTTAAAATGGGTTCTTGGTATGGAAAGAGGTAGTGCCGGCTGTGATGCCAGCCTGCGTAGGAGTTTGCAGTCTGGATGCTGACTGCTTTAATCCATCAGCAGTCAGAGGAAAGAGGCTTAAAAGATCGCAGTCGGTTTTGCCCTAAACACGACACCCTCCAACCCAGCCCAGCTCTCCCCACCCCCATCCTCCCATTCTCTGCCACATAAGTCATATAACATCTTCCTTTTCACTAGAATAAAGCCTATATATGATTAATACTATGGGGTCCTGAATGAGTGTCGGCATGCACGGTGGATGGGATGGGCAAATGGAAGATGGGTCATGTGGATTATGGTCCGGTCCAGCTCTGGTACATATGAGGTGTGAGATTGGTTAAGTGGGATGATGGGATGCCAAAAACACATGGATTGAATACCTTGGTTCCTTGCCAGCCGGCCCATATAACAGACACGGCCAATTTACAGCGAGCTTCATGCTTTAAGCGCCACAGTTCTCTCCGAGCCTGTCCATTGTGGCATTTATTAAGGATATTGAAGAAGAAGAGGGTGGAGAAGTGTTAAGAACATAAGAAGCACAAGAGTGAAAAACTAAATATTTCTCAGACAAAAACTAAATTAAAAAGTAATTGGACTTGTGATTCTTGTTAATCACACTTATTAATCTAATTTTCAAATGATAAAATAAACCTTTGGAGACTTAACTGGTATTGTAGAGCATTTAATATAGTATTGCTTTCTATATCGTTATGAATGTTTTATTGTTCCTACTGAGAGACACAGCGAATAGCCATATGGCCAGCTAGTACAGACACCAGTCATTTTAAAATCAGACTTTGATTTCTAATAAAAATTGGCTGTTTGGGAGATAACAAATATCCATACTTCACTACTACTGTATATAATATGCCAAAAACAGTATGCCAATGGAATTGTATGACCGAATCCTCAGTATTCATAAAGCAGTAAGCGAGAAACATCCGGATGACCTATCCCCAGCGAGACTCTGAAGTGTGGATCGACTGGACATTTTACAATCCCATTATCCCCAGGGAGCTGAGGAGATGCAGTGTTCAAAATGCTGGATTTAATAGAATGGCAATGAACTGAGTCGGATGGCTCTTTTTAACTGTAAGTGATATATATATATATATATATATACATATATATATATATATATATATATATATATATATATATACACACCAAGAAAGTTGTTCTTCGTGCTTTACCCTTTAAGCTCTGATGGTGTTTTTAAAGATTTCCTGGTACAGTGGCATATCCAAAATTCAAGGCTTATGTAAATAAATGTAAAATAAAGTGTCAAGTGTTTGGTATCATTTTAAGGACTTCTAATTTTTTTTAAAGATATAGATAATAATACATTTTGCTGAAGAAACTGCTGAAAAAAATTAAAATAAAAAAATAATAAAATAAAATCACAAAAAACTGTGACTGCTTTTGTTTTGTTCCCAATCATGCCACCTGTAACATTTATAAAAATGATGTGCTAATACAACAAAGCAATGAAATGTTATAGCATTACAAATATAATTTATCCTAAAATGCGTGTCCAATAACGTCTCCAAGTGTCCAAAAGCCTCTCCAAACAAATAAAAGATAATATTTGTACATAACTAATTACACGTGCAAACACAACAATGACTAAAGGTTTACATAGCATGCAGACATGATTTAGTAGAGAATTTTACATAAAGAGTTTCATTCTTTGCCATTTGAGTCATCATTGAGTCAGTGTCATGTACTTGGCACCATCTACTGTTGGCCATATGTAATTACAGTGATTGATCACATGACTCTCTGCCCAGATATGGAGGACTATAACCGCTGGTTGGAGCAAACTGATTGGTTTAGCGTTCCATGATGCTACAGCATTTCTGATGATAGCAAGACACCAGAGAGCATGATGCTGTGTGCACATTGTGCTTTGTACGTTTCATCTAATGATCTATGCATCCAATAAAGATAACTGCCTCCTCTAAGTAATGGTATGTGATATTTTATGTTCTGTTTATTTTTTGTAAAGTTACAAGCAAAAAAAAAAAACAATCGCAGCATATGAGCAACATCTGTTCACATGAAACATGTATGTCAAAGACATATACTCGCTATATTATTTTCTGTGAGTCCAAACTGGTTGTATTCTAATCTTTGAGAGCTTTCCAACAAGATAAAACACATAGCTATTTGATGAGTTTGATGTTTTACTGATTATAATAAAATGTGCAGTGCAAAATGTTTAATAAATGATCAAAACAGAACACTTCTGATTTGTCTGCAAATTTCAAAGCACTTGTTTAGTTTTGGTTGAAATTCCTACATGCATTGTAAAATATAGCTTCTAAGCTTTAAAAATATACCTATTTTGTGTTGGTCAAAACTGTAGTTATTATTTTGATAAAAATAAATAGTAGAAAATAGAGCAGATTATTTTTGCGGTTTTTGTTACTATGCCATATACAGCTGAAGTCAGACATTTACATACAATAAGTTAACAGTGCCTTTAAGCAGCTTGGAAAATTCCAGGCAATTATCTCAAGCCTTTAGACGATTAGCCAATTAGCTTCTGATAGGAGGTGTACTGAATTGGAGGTGTACCTGTGGATGTATTTTAAGGCAAACCTTACAAAAGTGCACTTCACAAAATAGATGGCATCACGAGGAAGGAAAATTATGTGGATATATTAAAGCAACATTTCAAGACATCAGCCAGGAAGTTAAAGCTCGGTCGCAAATGGGTCTTCCAAATGGAAAATTACCCCAAGCATAACACCAAGGTTTTGGCAAAATGGCTAGCGGACAACAAAGTGGAAGTATTGGAGTGATCATCACAAAGCCCTGACCTCAGTCCGATAGAACTGAAAAGCGTGTTTGAGCAAGGAGGCTTACAAAGCTTACTCCGTTACACCAGTTCTGTCTAAAAAACTGAGTTTAAATGTATTTGGATGAGGTGTATGTAAACTTCTGACTTCAACTGTATTCGGGTCATGGGTCAAAACCCAAATACATTACATACTCTAACAGTATGCCTTTTCGGATGCAGGGAGTGTCTCTGATTAATGTTAAGGGTTGTGCACCAGCCAGAACCGCATTAAAAACCCTGAATTTCAAATTAATTTGAATTAGGGTAGCAAACAGGATGTACAGAGTCTGAATACGAGTAGTTAGAATTAAAATGTAATGAAATAAATTAAAAAAACATTTTCATAATACTTATTAATGGTAATTTGAAAAACCCATGAATATGCTATCATCATACATAATCCAAAACATATAGGGTATTTCCAGAAACATTCATGATAATTGATGCTTGGAATACCAATATAAAATATGGTATAGATTAGAAGAATTGTATTATATTATTTAATTATAATATACTGAATATACTTAATATTATTAAGGGTATTTTGCATATCAAAGCATACATATTCATAATTAATACAAATGATTGATGTCATTGATGTTTTATGTTTTGTTGCATAGAAAAAACATTTCTCCCAAATTTGGAATTCCCAATTCCCATTCCTTTGTAGGTCCTCGTGGTGGTGTGGTTACTCACCTCAATCCGGGTGGCGGAGGACAAGTCTCACATCAATCCGCGCATCTTATCACGTGGCTCGTTGTGCATGACACCGCAGAGTCTCACAGCATGTGGAGACTCATGCTACTCTCTGCGATCAACGCACAATTTACCACACGCCCTATTGAGAGTGAGAACCACTAATCGAAACACCAGGTGGTTACCCCATGTGACTCTACCCTCCCTAGCAACCGGACCAATTTGGTTGCTTAGGAGACCTGGCTGGAGTCACTCAGCATGCCTTGGATTCAAACTGGTGACTCCAGAGGTGGTAGTCAGAGTCAATACTTGCTGAGCTACCCAGGCCCCAAAACTTGGCAGTGTTGAATTACTTTGAATTCAGGAAATCCCTCTACCAGTCATTCTAATTAAAATTTTAAACTCATGGAAATTCTGACTTGTGCACAACCCTGATACAGTGAAAATTTTGGACAACAACGGTAGTTTTTAAAGGCTCAATACAACTATAAAGCAGAACCAAATCTTCAGTTCCAAAACGCTTAACTTCTAGATTATGGGAGTGAGAAAATATTTGAAGAGTGTAAAAGGTTATGAGGTAGCAGATGAAAACGCAGTTTGTTTAAAGAACATACATTTCATACATGCCCTTAAATTCACACAAATGTAAAGATTTTCATAATCTCCAAACAGGGCTTAGCAAAATGGGTACAGATGTTGCACCATCAACTTAATGTCAGCACGAACAAGGGGACAAAAATGTTAGTATTGCACCATTTATATTCCCTTAGACATTACCTACAAGACAATAAAACAACATTAGTCACAAACAAGCAAAGGGGATCTCATTCACAGTTTGGGTGAGGCGAGGAGATGGGAGACGATTACGTTTCAGCAGGCTCATTAAATACCTTCGTTCCGAGCCAGGCTGCCCAAATGACAGACACGGCATGTTTATTCCGTGCCTCCTCCTTAAGACGCCGCAGTTCCCAACGAGCCTGTGGAGGTCAGCCAAGGAGGGCCAGGTGGAAGCAGAGACAGGATGGCAAAGGTTAAAGACGTCCAGAAGAGGACAAGGAGAATGTGATTGAAAGGGGCAAGTGGCATCAAAAGCAGAAGTAAAATTAGCCCTCAAGAGCGAACAGAAAGCAAAGCAGTGGAGAAATGTCTTTGAAACTAAACCCCACAGTTCACAACCTCTTCTGAATGTCTCAGGAGAGGTTAATTGACGGAGAAACTGGGATCAGTACCTGAGTTCCATGCCAGTAGGCTGAAATAGTCGTGACAGCCTTTTCGCATCGTTTCTTGTATTTCAGCTCACGCAGAATTTTCCGGGCCTATGTGAAAGGGACATGCTTACACAGTGAGAAAACACTCAGTGTTGTAAAAACTAATGATATGCAGAAAAAGTGTACATATAAAACTTACCTTCCATCCTCTGATGAAGGACTGAACCACTAAGGCAGAGCATCTGATGTTCTGGTACTTTTTTTGTTGCTGTATTCATAAAAGGAACAAATTTTAGAGGCAAATTTAAAGTTTTACCTTGATGTTAGATAAACTTAGATATTATCTGATATTAAATGAAAGGTAGCTAGTTTTAAGTCATTCCGTTTTCTACATTTTTACACAAATTAGTGTTTGTCAATCTCAACCTTTCAACCGTTACTAAAGTATTAGTAATTTTTTTTTATTAATGATCTGTCTGTGAACAAAATATGCATTATCAATATCTTCTTATATGTGTTTAATATGTGTTTATCAATAACTTCAAACCAACACGTGGTCCCAAAATTGAGTGATAGCTTAATTTAGGCTGGATTTGCAACCCTACTTGCAACCCTGTTACCCATTCTGGTGTAGTTTTTATTTATTTATTTACTTTTTAAGTACATTTTGTGAATTTAATTTGGATGTTTATTTGTTTTTGATGGAATATTAAAAAAAATGAATAAATAAATAATAAAAAATACAAAAAAAAAAAAAAAAAACACAAACCTGGGTTTTAAACATTGTAGAAAATTGAAAATCTCACAACAAATAAAACATTATATATAACTTGTATAACATGTAAAATATTGACCTGCTGAGTTTGACAATCAACATTTTCTGAATACATTTTTTCGGAAAGTGCCACAAATTGTTTATTCCTCTGAAAGAAGGCCACCTCACTGAAAATTCTGTGATCTAAAATTTAATGAATGGAGCTCACCGCATATCTTCTGTACCAGGCAGCCACCACCACCTGACTCTTCTTTAACAGCTGGAACCGAGTTCGGCACTTCCAGCCCCGATAGATCTTCTGGATGAGAGCGGCCAGGTCCTCTAGACACTGCCTCCTCTTCTCTTCCAAGAAGAACAGCTGAAGAAAACAGTAGATTCCATACATGAGTATCAAGATAAGGTTGAGATCACAGTGCATTACACAGCATGAAAAGCCAAAACTGGAAAAATGTGGGAATAGTAAACTCCCCTTAACATCAAGTTTGTCAAATGTATTGGGGAAAAAACTGAACCAAGTAACATGTTACCCTTAACATCCAGTGTGAAGTTTGACAGAAATTTACAGAGGATGTTCGACTGATGGTAGTCCTGCTGTGAGGGCCTTTTATATGCTAATGATTGCCGATTGTGAGTGAAAGGTGTTAGGTGCTTCAAGCTTGCTGTGTTTTCAGAGTACAGGGGAAGGTAAATAACTGAAAGTTTGGCTCAGTGTAGTGTACTGCAAACTACATTACTGTACAGACAAACATGCTAAAATAATCATCCTAAAATTAAAAACGGTTACCAAATGTTGGTGAACTCCGTAATAACACAATTTTATTTTATTTGACATTTTTAGTAGATATTGCAGAAAAAAAAACTATGATTTTATTTATATTTATCCTTTGTTTTAATTTTTTTTTAAAGTGCAGAAACTAAAGAAATCGAATGCAAACAATTTAATCTGTCCAATCAAAAAGATTTAATTTACAGTACAGAAGTAATTAAATTAAATTAAGAAGTTAATAAAATAATAAAAAATAAAATAAAAAAGCAGAAGAATAAAGTTAAACTAAAAAAATAATAATACAATTACTATTGTTAAAAACATTATCTTTACACGGCCATAAAAAAACGACAAAATTAAAACTTTAGGAATCATATAGGCCTAAATCTCAACCATTGTGCACAGTGTTATTACTACTGATACCTTCTCTGGCTTAACTGCACAGATGAACTGCCTGCAATATGTTCCCCAGGTAGAAACATTGCTGCAGAGTCAGTCTGTGTGCCCTGCAAACTCCATACCTCCACAGGGCTCCCAAAAAATGTCTGTCTGGATGAGGGTGCAACCATGTTACCTTTACAACAACAAGCAACATTTCCTGAGCAATAACGTGCGGGGGGTGTTCAACAGCTTTATTTGCAACCAACCGTGCTAAAAATTCCAGCTTAACAAGCATGCAATTCCCATGCTGGTCTAGGCTGGTTATGCTGGTTTGGTGCTGGTATAGCTGGTGGACCATCATAGACATGATTTTCAACATCTAAAACTAGCTTGTAACGCTGCCTGACAAGCATGGTCAATCTGATGAAGCTGGTTAAGCTTGTTTAAAGGTCTGTTGCAGACACCAGCACACTAACATCCCATGCTGGCTGACCAACACAAAAACACAACATAAACTGATGACCAGCAATATTGGTTATTTCAGCTGGGAAGGCTTTATAATGTGTGTGTCTATACAGAAAAGACTTTAAAAATAAACCTACTCTGAGAAATATTTACAGGAGAAACAACTGTAACAACTAGCCCTGGTCTCTTATGCCTTTTAAGTGTGCTAACTTATGAGACTAAGAGGAAGAAGTTTTCCTACTTTCATCCTGGGAAAGGCAGAGCTGAGAGACTCAATCAAGATTGTGGCAAAGAGAGAGAAGATAAAATCTATTATATATTTGACATACCTTTTTTAATGCATATGTTGTAAGTGGGTGTGTTCAGTGGTTAAATGATTATGTTTTACAGTTGCTGGAGTATTGTTTATTCTGTGGACATGAGAACTGATGAAGAAGATGGTGTTGTCTATGGGAGGCCAGTGTGGGTTTTAAAACCAGCAGCTTTGAGAAGCTCTGTTGCAGGAGCTACAGAAGCGACTTTATGCAGACCAACACTATACAGGGACTGATCACTTTCATGTGATGACAAGTGACAAGAGTTAGATTCATTAACTGAACTCTAATTGAAGATTCATAATGTGCTTCAGATTTTTGTACAATAATTGTCTCAGCATTTATGTTGTGTCAACATTGATTGAAGGCCTGTAATAAGAGGCATAAGCTACATGCTGTTTGGGATTGGGTGGGGTAAATTTTACATTTAACCAAAAAAACTTAAGCAATGATGCAGTGGCCCAATAGCTGTCAAGATTTAGGGATGTGC